>NC_051229.1:36548098-36630598 GCF_015220715.1 Pygocentrus nattereri
ATCAAGCAGCGGCGCAGCCGCACCAATTTCACTCTGGAGCAGCTCAACGAGCTGGAGCGCCTGTTCGACGAGACGCACTACCCGGACGCCTTCATGCGCGAGGAGCTCAGCCAGAGGCTCGGGTTGTCGGAGGCGCGCGTGCAGGTACGGGACACTTTCTTAAATATGACAAAGTGCGGCTCGTATTTTTTTTTTTTTTATGAACGCAGGCGTAAATTTTGCGGTGGCGCAAAAATGAGTTTGATGCAGAAAAATAGCGCCGGTTTGCTCAGCGTTGGTGTTTTGGAGGGAGTTGTGCGCGTTGAAAGGCTGCGCGTGCTCAGGGAGCTGTCGCGCTGCTTCATCACTTTTTCGGCTCTTGTTTTATTCATATGTACTTACATGATTCTGCGCTGGCGCAAACGTAAAGGGGGGTTAGCGCCACTCTTCTTCAGGGCTGCTGTGGTTGCTGTGATTCTTCGAGGGTTCTTTAGTGGAGGCTAAGGCTCTGCTTGGAGCCGCGAGTTTGTCATGGTGAAAGGATTCTTTAGATGGCGTTGCATGTGGGTATTCTAAGGGTTCTGCAATGCCTACAGAAGAACCCTAAACGACATAAAACTGTTTCCAAGTACAAGCTACATAGAACCATGCATAACACATCATCGATCTGAAGAACCATTCCACCATGCAGGGAACCATTTTTGCATGCAAAAGGGTTCTATATATGACTCATTGGTGCAAACAGATCCACTGTCTTTACTACAGAACCCTTAAAGAACCCATAAAGAGGTTTAAAATACTCAGTCCAGTAAGAACACAAACCTATAAAATATATACGCGTGTACACAATAGGGGTGGATTCACCGCAGGGAACCTGTTTAGAGACCTGTTGTGATAATAATGCTGAGTTTCTACACTTTCTAAGCGTGAGGCAGCGATTATGGCGCTGTGCTGTGCGGAGGGAGTTAGAGGAGGGCTGCTGAACTCTGCGTGGGAGTGATGGAAAGAAAGGTCCGAGATTTGTTGTGGAGATCGGGGCTGATGGAAAGCATGGCCTGTGTTCTTCTGAGCTGTTTAGTTTCGCTTCATTTTAATGGAAGAATTTGTTTGACTCGAATCAAACCAGTTCGACCACATGAAGCAACTTACGTTTTTTAGGTTGACAAAATATTTATGGCACGGACAGAATGTCAGACTGTGTAGCCAGTTCTGCGGTCTCGCTTGCGGTTTGAGTCTTTTGGTGCATTTTCATGGAAAAAAAACAAAAACAAAACCAAAAAAAAACGGGCTTGTCCAGGTGACGGCTTTGGCCACTTCAGTCCTAATTGCCACCTTGTTTGAACATGAATTAGAGACCTACAGGCCCCGAGCCACTAGAACCACAGTCCCTGCAGAGCAAGCAGAGGGCTGATTAGAACCCAGCTGGGATGAGAACAGAGCTGAGCACGAGCGTTTCTGCTGTTTGCTGGGATGAAAAGCTCCAAAGACAGAGGAACCAAGTTGACAACTCAGCTTACCTTCTCCAAGTGATGAAAACCAGCGGTGTGTACTTTGTTCTGAAGGGATACAAGTTTTCTTTGACCCTGTTAGAGTCGCAGAGTTGCTCTATTTCCTTCACTTGACTGGTAGTTTGGCCCTAATTTCTGTTTAACTCTGATTTGTAGTGTGACGCTAATTTCTTTCTAATTTGCATTTGCATCTCTTTTGTATTTGTCACTGATTGACATGTATTTTATTTCGGTTAGGCTCTATTTGGCTTGCATTTGGCTCTATTTTGTTTTGATTCGGCACCGTTTGATTCATTTTTGCTCCGTTTTATTTCTTTAGGCTGTAATTCTATTTGCATGAGTGCATCTGATTCGTCTCTTATTTTGCGTTTGCGTCACTTGTTAAGTGAAATTGCGCCAATCTCTATTTTAATCGTCTCACCCGCAATTTTATTAAGCCGCTCTCGGTTTTTTATTGCGCTTCGGAGGCTGCAAGGGGATTAGATTATAGTTCTGATGGGCGTGTTTACAAATCAATACACTCTGGAAACTGGAACCAGACCTTGTTCGTCTCCTTCTTTAAAATAAACAATTTTGGGAGCACAAATTTGTGACGGTAGCGCTTTTCTTTTTTTTTTAAGGGGCGACCATCTGCGCAGAAACCTAATAAGCTGCGTTCGTTAAGACCCTCAGTCCGCTCGTGTAAGGAGAGACGAGCCACTGAAGCCCACTAATAATGACAATGAACATTAGACATCAGTACTGATGGGGGATTGATCAAAAATCAAAAGGACCAAAAAAAAAACAACAATATCGTCTTTCACTCTCTTCATCCATTCAGCCCGGCGCTGTGAAAATGTGAATGTATCCAGAAGTCCTAGGAAAAAAGTGAACTGAGGGTCTCCTCTGGTCGCTTTGTGTCCCCAGCGCGGATTACCATAAATTATGTATCATTTTTTACCCCCAGGAAGATCTGATGCTTTAGCGGCGTTCACAGGGCGCTCGATTCTAAAAAATTGTTTCTTAGAGCAAAGCATGCTGGAAGCAGACCTGTCTGAGCCCGGTTCGTCGATTAGGGGCCTTGTCAATGAGCTGGATGCGCTATAAATCGTTTAAACGCCGCACCCGCCTCCCCGCTCCGTTCCTAATTTTCGACGGCGGTCGCAAAATTTCGTTTTAATTAGCGGGTAAAGCGTTTTTTTTTGGATTTTAAAACGCTTTGCGGGCTCATTTTCCAAACGAAATATCTCAGGTTGGGTCTGAGTCCAGGCTGCGCTTCATCTGCCCACCTCTCTGTGGGGGGATTCAGAGTAGATTAACATAGTAATGAGACGCCTAATCTCGAAATCCCAGATACTCATAACAAAAAAAAAAAAAACATTTAGTAAAAAAAGGAAGAAAGAAAGAAAGAAGCGTCTTCAAACGGGGGGCTTTGTGCCCAAACTTGTTCTGACGCTAATTAAAGTGAACCGCGCGCCATTAGGCGAATCACTGACATAAATTTTGGTGCAGATAAAGGTAATTAATTTGGCGCGTCTGCTAATGCTTTGTCAGATCGGCTTCATCGCGCTCCGATCTCAGCGCTGGTGTTCGGTATCAGCCAGTCGATTCGGAGCTTCTGGGAGGCTGATGGAAAGATGAAACCGGGGCTGAGAGACAGAGCCAGTTTATTATGAGCCGCTTTAACATGCGCGTTTCCATCAGCCCCCTCTCCTCCTCCATTATTTATCCCTCTCTAATGCGCTCCTTTTCTTTTTTCTTCTCTTTTTTTTTGGGGTGGATAATTCATTCGTGTTTATGTAGGGATGCACATTATTATTATTATTATTATTATTATTATTATTATTATTATTATTATTATTACATTTCATTCTTACGTTTTTATTTCGTTCCATATTTTTAATGTCATGTGTTTTTATTTATATTCTGGATTTTTTTTATTTGTCATATGGTCGCCTGCTCGTCCTTGCGCCCCCTAATCATCAAACTGTGGGCTTAAGCGTCATTAATATTTCAGAGCTCCTCGGGGACGCGCGCAGTTTTGTCCTCCTTGTCATTTCCAAAGGAGTCGCGTTTGCGCGCTCGTGCTTGAATGTAATGACGTATGTTTTGTTTTTTAATTATGATTTATTATTATTATTATTATTATTATTATTATTATTATAGCTGATTTATTAATGATTTGTTTTTCTCCTCGCAGGTTTGGTTCCAGAACCGGAGAGCGAAGTGCAGAAAACAGGAGAACCAGCTTCATAAAGGTGAGCCGCTCTATTTCTGCCTTTATCTCACTGTAATAAGCCCACAGAAAAGCGCGAGTCTTCACGGAGGACTGGGACGATTTTTACTGCATTCGTTAAAAACAAACAGATTTCAGACCTGCAGATTTGATCAGACACGCTTTCAGGCTGGATTCAGGCATTCTGGGTCATCAGGTAACAGGAGGCTTGAAGAACCTTGAATTCCAATTTCAGCTGATGTTGTTGCTTAATCCTGCAAACAGCATTATTAAATTTAAAAAATACATATATTTAGTGGGAAATATAATAAAATCAATGTTTCACAATAGGGCCCATTATTAGTCTTCTTCATTACCTTTAAATATACTATCCCATAATACACAACACACTGTTTTATAATATGTAACACAGTATTATAATACTTAACACACTGGTACACTATGGTAAAAATGTCAATTCGTTCCTGTGTGTTTAACTTATTTTGGGGATCATAATGAGGAACATTTGAGTTGACTGCAATACCTAACACAGAGCTATGTAATACCCAACACACTGTCCCATAATACTCAACACAGAGCTATGTAATACCCAACACACTGTCCCATAATACTCAACACAGTCTTGTAATACCCAACACATTGTCCCATAATACTCAACACAGTCTTGTAATACCCAACACATTGTCCCATAATACTCAACACAGTCTTGTAATACCCAACACATTGTCTTATTATACCCAACACATTGTCTTATTATACCCAACACATTGTCTTATTATACTCAACACAGTCTTGTAATACCCAACACATTGTCTTATAATACTCAACACAGTCTTCTAATGCCCAACACATTGTCTTATAATACTCAACACAGTCTTCTAATGCCCAACACATTGTCTTATAATAGTCAACACAGTCTTGTAATACCCAACACATTGTCTTGTATTACTCAACACAGTCTTGTAATACCCAACACATTGTCTTATAATACTCAACACAGTCCTGTAATACTCAACATACTGTCCCATAATACTTAACACAGCCGTACAATACCCAACACACTGCCATTTAATACTTAACATGGTGTCACATTACCCAACATATTGTTCCATAATAATTAATATAGTCTTTAAATACCCAACATACTGTCCCATCATATTTAGTACAGTCTTGTAATAACCAACACACTGTCCCATAATATCTAAGTCTTATAATACTTAACATACAGTCCCATTATACTTAGCACAGTCCTGTAATACCCAACACATTGTCCCATAATATCTTGGTCTTATAATACCAACACACTGCCATTTAATACTTAACATAGTCTCACATTACCCAACATATTGTTCCATAATAATTAATATAGTCTTTAAATACCCAACATACTGTCCCATCATATTTAGTACAGTCTTGTAATAACCAACACACTGTCCCATAATATCTAAGTCTTATAATACTTAACATACAGTCCCATTATACTTAGCACAGTCCTGTAATACCCAACACATTGTCCCATAATATCTTGGTCTTATAATACCAACACACTGCCATTTAATACTTAACATAGTCTCACATTACCCAACATATTGTTCCATAATAATTAATATAGTCTTTAAATACCCAACATACTGTCCCATGATACTTAACAGTCTTGTAATACCAAACACACTGTCCCATATTATCTGTCTTATAATACCTAACACACTGTCCCATGATACTCAGCACAGTCCTGAAATACCCAACACACTGTCCCATAATATCTAGGTCTTATAATAACCAACATACTGCCCCATGATACTTAACACAGTCTTGTAATACCCAACAAACTGTCCCATAACACTTAACACAGTCTTATAATACCTAACATACTGACCCATAATACTTAACACAGCCTGATAATACCCCACATACCACCTTTGAATTCTTAATATAGTCTCACATTACCCAACATACTGTTCCATGATAATTATCAGCCGTTAAATACTCAACAAACCTTCCCATAATACTTAACACAGTCTTATATTTCCCCGCATACCACCCTGTATAACTAGCACAGTCTTATAATACCCAACACACTGTCCCATAGTACTTAATCATCTTATGACATCCAGCACACTTATCATTCCTGACACACCTTTATAAAGCCCTATATTTTGTCTAACACATTGTTATTTTACCCAGCACACAGTCAACACTCTTCAAATACCAAACACTTATAATATGTTACACAGTGCACCAAAATACACACAACACATTATCTCATATTACCTAACACACTGTCCTAAAATACCTAGCATACTGCCTTTTATTACCCAACACACTATTCCTATGATACCTAACACACTGCCCTATAATACCTAACATCTTATGTTATAAACTTGCTACACCAACATGCTACACCATATCATTTAACTTAGGGTGATATTAATAAACAGACAATACTAAACACACATTCCCAAAATACCCAACACTCAGTCAAATAATACTTAACACATTGTCCCTAACATATTGTCCAGCATACCATCGCATATCAGTCAGTGCTATCTAACTATTATTTAACTTGTTATCTCTGTTATCCAATCTAACTTTAATCTTACCTAACACACAATACCCAACACACTGTCTCATAGGACCTGATTCTCCCATAAGAGCAGGCCCAGTTGGATTTATATGTTGCACAATACACACATACAAGAGCACGGTGAGCACGTAGAGCATGGAGTGAAAGCTGCAGGTGGGTGTTAGGTGGTGTAATCCATGCTGGGGGCTTCTGGAGTGTCTCCACGAGAGCTTCAAACCCCATGTGAAGGAGGAAAGCCCAGACAAATCGCCTCTCTCATTTTTTTTGCAGGGGTGCTCATCGGAGCTGCGAGTCAGTTCGAAGCATGTCGTGTCGCGCCATATGTCAACGTGGGAGCTCTGCGCATGCCGTTCCAACAGGCAAGTGGCTCTGAGGCGTATGCATGGTCTTTGACAGAAGCCAGTGCCCACAGTGCTGCTCTGGTGCAGGCCGGCTCCAACTGCTATGGAATAGATCCTAGGTTTCTGATGTGGAAGCATTCTGCAAACGCTACATCGAGGGTCAGCTTACATTATATCAATGCCCAAGTGAAGGCAGTTGATCTGCTCTGACACTTCTCTGGCCTGCTCAGTCAGGTCATGCTAAAGCTACAGCATCTCCTTAACCACAGGTGGCCTACACATGTTCTTACCTCAATGAAATAAAGCCTCAAGCAGGAGGAACAGAATCCAGATTGAGCAGGAGTGAGAAGGTCTTGGGCCTATAAATTCCTGGTAGAAGTTCCCGGTAGAACTGTAGTGGAACTTCTTAGTCCACCCAGCATTTATCAGTATAGGAAGTGAAGTTTGTTTGGCTTGGATCTTCTCTTTCTGGATGCTGGCTTGGCCTAATAATACATTTCCAAAGCTCAAAAATGAGAGGAGCAAAAACATGAAGTTCAACTATAAAACAAAAGGACTAGAACGGGCCGCCTTTCCTCACAAACACTTGAGTAGAAGTACACGCTTAAAAAAAGGCGGTTCTTCCAGGATTCTTTAGCAAAGACAAAGGTTCTATTTAGAACCATGAGGTCTATATAGCACCATTTGCATGTTTAAATGGTTGTTTGCAAGGTGAAATGGTTCTTAATCTCCATCAATCTGAAGAACTATTATACCATTCAAAGAACCATGTAATCATCAATATATATATCTCGCATCTCCAAAATGGTAACTTTACCGTAGAAGGATAAAACGTACTACATTTTTAATGTAAGTCAATGGAACCAGAAGTTTTTCTAAGTCATTTTGGGTCATTTCTTGTAGTCCATTTATCATTAACTGTATGTACAATGTAAAGAGCAACAAGCATTTTCAAAATATGTAAAAAACTGGAAAACAACAAAAATGGAGATACAAGGTTTTGTTCCGACACCTCAAATATGGAAACGTAGAATAAAAAAAGGGAATTTCAAAGATTTTTTAAAAAATTCTATATAGTTCTCTATTGTGGAGATTAACTCATTCAGAGTGGTTTGGTGTAAAATATTTGATTGTAGAGACTCAGATTTCCTTACAGTGGTGGTGATGGGAACCAGGGGTCGCCATGACTACAACACAAACATAGACATTTTATTTACCATCCAAAACCACCAGTGAACCTACACATTCTGAGTTTTATATGGACTGCTGATGATGGTAAAATTGTTATAAATATGAAAGAAAAGTGTAATGACTTTCTGTGGGGGAGCTTTTAGAGGTGGACGTCTGGTTCCTATCACCACCACTGTGAACAGTTCTGACTCTGTAAGTTTCTCTAGAACAGAGTTTCACACCAAACCACTCTGAACGACTCGTTTAACTTTTTAAAGACTTACTTATGGAGAACTTAGAGAAAAACTGGTGGAGGTCACAGAATTTCACAGAATTCAGAACAACTGAAATATGACGCTGCTGTTGAAAACTCACTGAATAACAGTTGATAGAAGCTACTAACTAGGATTGAATTGTCTAGTTAGCATGATGTGTTACCCGCTTTAAAGGTGGTTCTTTAAGGGTTCTTTAGCAAAGACAAAGGTTCTACTTAGAATGGTGAACCATTTCATACTTGCGATTCTTTGCATGGTAAAATCAGATTGATGGAGAATGTGTTGTATGTGGTTCTATATAGCACCAAAAAGGGTTCTGCTATTGTATACAAGCTTGACATTGAAACAAAGCCGAAAACTTTTAATGCCACAAAGAACCATTTGTGGACATGGGTCTATATAGAACTCAGGGTTCTAAACAGGACTATCGCCTTTACTAAAGAACCCTCTGGAGAACCATCCTTTTTAAGAATGTAAATTCAAAATACTCAGAGAAGAAGCAGCCAGTCAACTACGAAACACGAACAAACCCATTCGGCTCTGGCCTTAATGTACTGTACCCTTATGTCATATGTATTAGTGTGTAGTATGTATCATAATTCAAGCTGCTTAAAGATGATTTGTGAGGACTGTGGAATATTATTCAGATATTCTGAGCTGATTTGGGACACTTTAACACATTAAGACACTTTTGTTTATTTCAATTTCAGGCGATGCTATACTTTCTAAATGAGCGAAAGCATACTGCAGATCAGGTCAGTAAAAAATAAAACTATTTTTGAAAATTGAAAAAAAAAAAGAAAGGCTTTATTCAAGACCACTGAGATGAGCGTCCCAAATAAGGATGACATGGGAAACGTTTGTTTTCTCTAATTTCAGCTGATGCATACTTGCCTATAAATATACATAGGCTTATTTACATAGTAACTTTTAGCAGGGAATGGATCAAAAGAATGCTTTTATCATTTGGGGCCTACGATTTATGTCCAATGTCACCATGTAATGCACTGTCCCTCAATACCTAACACACTACATATGACCATATACACACACTTGCATAAAATATGTAAAGCTGTAAACTGGCAAAAGCATGCAGGGGTATCCCACCAAAATTCTAAAATTTCTGAAACAAATTGGTTAGGAAGTAAACAGCATCACTCAGAGTGGTTTGGCGTGAAACGCTCTGTTACAGAGAAACTCACTAAGTCAGAACTGTTCACAGTAGTGGTGATAGGAACCAGACGACCACCTCTAAAAGCTCCCTCACAGAAAGATATTACATGTGGTTATGAATACACACGGTTCAGGATAGTTTTATGAAAGTTTGCGCATAAAATTTATTCCTAAAATAAACTTATGGTGTAGAGGTATAAGTGAGGCAAAATAGTGCCCGAATTAAATTGATTATTTCAGAGGTTCCGCTATTTCACCACCATCAACATTCCATAGAAATATCTGAAGACTCGTGTAGGTTCACTGGTGGTTTGGGTAGTGAAAAAAGTGTCTATATCTGTGTTGTAGTCATGGCGACGCCTGGTTCCTATCACCACCACTGTAAAGAGATCTGAACCATTTCACAGCAAATCGCTCTGAATCTCTCTGCTTACATCTCACACACTGAACGAGGTAGAAATTGGTGGTGGTGGTGAAACATTGGTGGAATCGCCCTGTAAATGCTACACTTGAATTTTCTCATTTTTTCCCTGGTGGAAATCTTTTATGCAGCTCACTTAAGGTAAAAAATAAACACTTAAGGCCATAATGTCTTTTATGCAAGTGTCCCGTAATACCATAACATGCTCTTAGTCTACAGAGAAGAGCAAGCTCATGCCATCATTACCCACCTCTGGTTGCAGTGCCTGTGCATTTATGTAGCAATTCAAAATCACATTTTTATGAATTAAAGGGGAATTCCACCAAAATCTGAAAAGTGTCAATAAACATTCAGTCATTCAGAGTGGGTTTGGTGTGAAATGGTTCAGAAGCCTTTACAGTGGTGGTGATAGGAACCAGGGGTCACCATGTTTATGGGGGCTGTTTTCCCTCATCAAAGTTTTTTTTTTTTTTAAAGACATTTTGGACCGAAATATTTTTATATAGTAGTGAAACAATATCTCAATCATCAGGCCCCTTTTTCATAACCATAACGGCTGAAAATGATGCAGCTTCTGAACTGAAACAGTAAATAACCAGGTTAACTTGTAGGTTATCACTTGTATTTTGCATCTATTTATTACCTTATTAAATGGTTCAACGAACTGTAAAATTAACCCTCAAAGTAGTTTTTGAAATATTTTTAAAGTGTAGTCCTGAGGCATTAAACACGTCATGCGTCTCATTCCCATCACCACCACTGTGAACAATTCTGACAAGAACTCAGAACACCCCGGACCACTTTCCATGATTACGCAGAAATTTCTGAAAAATGGGTGGACTTCCCCTTTCGATGATATCTGAGCATGTACAATTTGCCCTGCTGTTGGACTTCTTGCTGCTTTTCTAGTTGCCCTCTCGCTTAAGTTAACACTGTCCCCCCCTCCTTCTCCACCCCCCTCCCCTCCCCTCCCCTGTACCGTCCCGTAGGATAGTCATAGCAACGTGCCGCCCTTCTCCTTTCAGGTGCAGGCGCAGCTGCAGCTGGACAGCGCCGTGGCGCACGCGGCGCACCACCACCTACACTCGCACCTGGCGGCGCACGCGCCCTACATGATGTTCCCGGCGCCGCCCTTCGGCCTGCCGCTGGCCACGCTGGCCGCGGAGTCCGCCTCGGCCGCGTCCGTGGCTGCGGCGGCGGCGGCGGCCAAGAACAGCAACAAGAACTCCAGCATCGCTGACCTGCGCCTGAAGGCCAAGAAGCACGCGGCCGCGCTCGGCCTGTGACCCGCGCGCGCGGCGGGGATGGGCGGGGCTCGGCCCGGCCTGTGACCCGGGACTGAGGCGGTAGAGCGGTGGAGAGGACGGACGGGAAACGAACCCAGAACCATCACCACCATCACTACCACCGCCACTAGGGCGCGAGAGCGAGGACACTGCTTATGCCTTTGTGACGAAGGAGCGAAGGACGCACGCGGCAGAGTGAAGGAGAGGCTATTTATGAGATATTAAACAAAAACAAACTGTGAAGTGGACACGAAGGAGAAAGGAGACCAAAACTCTTCAGAACTTTTTTTGTGTGCATAGTTATATAATAACGTTGGACGTTGGGCTCTCCAGCACGCGCTGTTTTAATATGTCGTTATTATTATTATTATTATTAATTATTATTATTATTACTATTATTATTGCTACTATCGTGATCCTGAAATTCAAGAGGCTGGCCTCGTTTTATTCGACACTGAGGAAAAACTGCGGACACTTTGTGCGGAAAAAAACACACCCCTCAAGTAAACCATAATAATAACACAAAGACAAAATTGCCTCGTGCAGTGCCCTGTGACGTAAGCGGGGGCTCGAGCTCTTCTTTTTTTGTGGTGCAAGTGGAAGTGCGTTGAGACTAAGACTAGAATTACAACGAAAAAAAAAAGAAAAATGCTAATCTTCTGACTGACCCCATGGCAGGTCAATAAAGTGTCCACTTTCCAATTGTTTTTTTTTTTCAGTTGGTTGCATTAAAGTCCATGTATTAATGTGTAGAATTTAAAAAAAGAGTAACTAAGTGCTGGAAACTGGTACGGGCACAACAATGTACAAACTGTTCATAGAAGAAAAAAAAACGAGAATTATTTTTTGTTGTTTTGTTTTTCTTTTTCTCTTCATTTTTTTTCTCAAGGTGTGTACAAAACAAACAAACAAGCAAACGTGGCTTTCTGTATGGTGGTGTTTTTTTTTTGTTT
Source organism: Pygocentrus nattereri (assembly GCF_015220715.1). Classification (NCBI taxonomy): domain Eukaryota; kingdom Metazoa; phylum Chordata; class Actinopteri; order Characiformes; family Serrasalmidae; genus Pygocentrus; species Pygocentrus nattereri. Next base: position 36,560,004 of record NC_051229.1, read on the forward strand.
TGTTTTTTTATAAAGATTGAAGTATAAAACGTCACCTCCAATGCAGGCTGGATGATCGCCGAACGCGTTTGAACGTTTTTTTTTACAAAAAAAAAAAACAATAATAAAAAAATGAATCTTTAATTTCGTCATTACTGTGAACTCTCACGTGTTCTCCATTCAGAATAAATCCACGGGAACTCTTTTTTTAAAGGTGTGATTGTCCTGTAAATTTCTATTTATTACATTTTTTTATTTCTATTTCGTTTTTTTTGTTGTTTTTTTTTTAGTAGCTCTTATTTATTGTCTCGATCTTTTCAGCGGCTTCTCTGCGAAGAAGGCAGAGCGTCTCCTTCAGCTGTTTGGAGACTCATCTCATCTCAATATTGGAGATTTTAATAATTGATGGGGGAAAAAAACACACTGCGTTTTTGCGTTGAAGATTTGTGATTGCGACTGTTTTCCTTTGCCGCTTAGTTAGCAGCTAACAGGAGGTTTGTTGGTGGGCTTCTGGAGGCCTGTAGCTGAATTAAACATTAATCCCAGGGTGGCTGTTTTACTCTCTTGCTGGAGAGACGTTGCAGTTAGTCCAGTCTTCTCTGTGCAGCTGCTTCTGTAAAGACAACTATGGATGTGATGCTCATAGTTACTCCTGCTGTCCAGCCTTTCTTCTAAAATGACGGGTGTTAATAGTGAGTCTGTGCTGCAGTAACAGCCTCTACTCTTCTGGGAAGGCTTTATACTAGATGTTGGAACATTGCTGTGAGGATTTGATTGAGCATTAGTGAGGTCAGGTACTGATATTGGATGGTCAGTTCTGGATCACTCTAACTCATCCCAGAGGTGCTCCATCACTCCAGAGAACACAGTTCCACTGCTCCATGGCCTGTTTCTTTGGGGGTACGCTATTAAAAAAGTTCTTCAAAGGTTCTCCAGTACAGACAGTCGTTCCATATAAAATCATGAACACTCTTTTCTCAAATAGTTCTTTGCATAATTAAATGATTCTTCAGGTTGATGGAGAATGTGCTGTATATGATTCTATACAGAACGTTTTTAAAATTGGTTCTTCTATTTCTACAAGCTTGACATTGTAACAATAGCAGAACCCTTTTTGGAGCTATACAGAACCATTCACCACACATTCTCCATCAATCTGAAGAATCATTTCATTATACAAAGAACTATTTGAGCATGCAAATCCATTAAAGAACCTTTGAAGAACCATCTATATACATTTTACTCTGAGACTGTGTGATGCTGGGGGGCTTTATACCCCTCTAGCCCACACTTGGCACTGGGCATGGTGACCTCAGGCTCATATGTGACCACTACAGTTTGTCCCATTCTATTGGTCAGTGCATTCCTATGGAGATCATCCTAAGAACAATGGCTGTCTGGATACTTATTTTACCTGATTCAATGACCTGGACAACTAGAATCCCATTGGCTAATGTAATGAGGGGGCTTTAGTTTTAAAGAGGCATCCCAAGTGATCTTTAATTGATTGAAAATTACAGAGCTGGGCTAAGTCATTTAAAAACACCAACTCAACGACAGGCTTCATTTGACTGGTCAGATGGATGACTACTGGTTACTTCTCATGTTACACTGCCACAGCTGTGGTAATCATTCAGTTATTGTCCAGCCTGCTGTCCAAAAGTATGCAAAAGTGTTTAATCTCTACAGGAAAGTATCAACCAGTAGAACGGGATGCTCTGGATTAGCCACACATAAGCCTATAGTCACCATGCCCAACGCCGAGCATCACACAGTCTCATGGTAAAAGGTATATTTGAGCATGCAAATGGTTCTCTGAGTATTCATGATTTTATATGGAACCACTATCTGTGCTGGAGAACCCTTGAAGAACTTTTTTAAAAGTGTACCAAACCGTCAGTGGGTTGGTACCCCCAAAGAAGCAGGCTATAGAGCAGTGGAACTGTCTTCTGTGGAGTGATGGAGCTCCATCCAACACCTTTGGGATGAGTTGGAGTGATCCAGAACTGACCATCCAACATCAGTACCTGACCTCACTAATGCGCAATCAAATCCTCACAGCAATGTTCAACATTTAGTGTAAAGCCTTCTCAGAAGAGTAGAGGCTGTTACTGCAGCAAACGAAGACAAACTCACTATTAATACCCATCATTTCAGAAGAAACGCTGGACCATAAGATGTCAATAAAGTGGAATAATATGGTTTAAAGCCAAAACTTTGACCTGAGTTCTAATCTTAAAGATTATACCACAGCTCCATTTACCTTGACTCACTTAATAGCCCGTATTTTAAGTCTTCAAACATATTCATGTGTTGAAAAAACAGTACCCTTGATTTTCTTAAACCATTCTAAATTGACGTCATTTGTCTTTCTTCAATAACTGCAGCTGAACAGACCCTCTACAGTTATACTTATTTGTGTGGATGGGAGCTTTGAGAAAACAACAGCTTCAGTTATTACAGAGTCTAATCTAACGTTATTACTCCTTATAAAAGCACATTTGGTCTGAGAAGCCAGCGCAGATTTCCATTGCGCAATGGCACTCATGTTCAACTGTTACTTGTATTTTCAGGAACAGGACCTCAGGCCTACATCTGCTCATCCAGACGATATTTTTGCCAGTTTTATGCCAGTTCCAATCTCTTTTCAGCACTAATCTATCATGCAGTCTCCGCTGCCAATTCATTGAGCGTTTGATAACCTGATGCTCCTATTTTGAACAAGCTTATCAGGCCTGGCCTGCTTTTAATGTGAAACAAGGTCTCGAGCTATTAATTAATACCGCTCTCAGCCATGCATGGGATGAAGAGGGCTTGTGTACGGGGCCCCAGAGTTGGACTCCGACGCCAGCGGTATTGAATTATTGATCTGCGCTGGTTCCTTAGAGGAGACGGACCTGTGAATGGGGCACGTCGACTTCAACACCAGACACGAATAACGGAGGGCGACTCATTCTTGACCAGTCCACAGAACAGGTTCAGACTCATCCCGATGCTGTAGATCAGAGCCGGCAATGAAGCGGAAGCCGTAGAGGGGATCTTTATTTCGGCAATTTGTACAAAGCTTCTTTGAAGGTGACCAGCATTTACGATTTGGCTTTAAACTAAAACCTATAGACCTTTAAGACAAAGCTGTTAACAATTTTTTGGGGGAAGCATGCCAAGAACACACCACTTTTGGTTCCCTAAAGAACCTGTCAATGGCTGAGGCTGTTTCTGTAAATGAGATGAGAATCTTTTTAAACTTTAATCATGTTTGAGGCATAATAATAATGTAATAATAATGATGTGAATGTTCAATACTAATTAAACCCAAGCTAAGAACCATCCATGAACCTTTATTCTAAGAGTGCTCCTCTCTAAAGAATCCTAAAATATTACTTTTTAGACCCCTAATGGATTCAACAGCTGTTACGAGGCCTCACTGGGTTCTTCTCTTTTTCCCACTCATGCAGGCCTATCAGAGAAGATGTAGAGAGTCTAGAGAGCCTGAGGAGACAACGAGACGGGGACAGTGAAGTGCTCCTCAGATTAGCGCTCCCTCTCTCTCTCTCACTCGCACTCCCTTCTTTCCACACTCTCTCCAGACAGGCGGCCCTCGCACGGCCACCAGGAGCCATGCCCACTGCGTCCCTCTCGCTTCCCCCATCGGCCCTCCTGTCTGTTGTTTGCCTCACTTCCACACCCTCCTCCTCTCCTCCACTTTCCTCTGCTGCGGTGGGAGGGTCTTACACGATCTTGTAGCGGACACACATATCACTGTGAAAAGTGCTGTTGGGTTAAAGGAAATAATTCCAACAGCAGTTGTAGTCAATTATATCTGATTTCTACCCTCTTTAAAGGTGGCCCTTCAAGGATTCTACAGATATCCATCCATTTATATCTTCACTGTCCAAAGAAAGACATGTATTTCATTTTTTTTAGAAGCTATTATTTGCATTATGTGAAGAATGGACCAATAGACATGCTCCAAAACTGCACAGAATAAAACCTCTTTCCATTCACTTGCATTGAAAGTAAAGAACGTTTTTGCCCTCTTCAGTAAACTTACCATTTTAGAGATACTTGTTTTTTATTTGACTGCAACAAAATATATGTATAGAACCATTTCATGCTTGAATGGCGCCATGTGTGGTGAAACGGTTCTTCAGATTGATGGAGAATTGTAGATGGTTCAATATAGAAGTTCTTCTATCACATACAAGCTTGATATCATAACAATTCTCATTCTCCGGCAATCGGAAGAACCATGTCATTCAAAGAACGATTTAAGCATGCAAACGGTTGTTTGGGTGGTCATGTTGCTAGATGGAACCATTCCTCGTACTAAAGAACTCTTGAAGAACCCATTTTTAAGAGTGTTCTCCAACACTGGAGGTGAGAGTCTAAAGTAGCTAAGTAATGGAAGCCTATGCTGTGTTTATATGTCGGCGGTAGATGGAAGGTGGCATGGAAAATTCCACCAATGGCAACTGGGAATGCTCTGTCACAAGTTCAACTTCAATTTTTTTGGAAACATGCTGAAGGCGCACCTGTTAACATATGAATTCCTGAAAAATTGACGTGCTTCCTAAACACTTTTAGATGAAATAGTAGCTAACACCATCTCTCTGCACATAGGCGGAAACCTCAGTAATGGCAAGATTTACACAATGCCATTGGCTGTGTACCTTCGCCAATTCTGAACAGCATGTTTTCAGAGCCACAAAGCCTAAAGGCCTCGGCGTTCTTCTAGTGAAGTGACATTTTTACGAGTTGCATGAAGCAGGAACCACCTTCACAGGACTACTAACATGTATGATGTCGGCGATTTTGCATTAACTCATCCGTCTTTGCATGACGGCCTCGTGGTGAACGAAGCCTGCAGTCACTTCGTACTGATTTCTGAAACCTAGCGAATACGTCTCAGCTAAGAAGTGTACTAACTGTCACAGTATAATCGTTATTCTGTGGTTTCTGACACTGTATGATATACTGCCATCTATAAACATGGACCAAAGTATGTAGCAGAACTAAAAACAATACAGCTCAAATGTTGTTTGCCTTTAGGCCATATTCCTGCACATCTGTGCGTTATGCAGTGTCAGAAACTACATAATGAAGTCTATTTGAGGTTGACCTAACAACTCCACACTGTTTCAGGAATGTTAGAACAATGCTAATCCAGTCGCTATGTATCATGCTATGTATGCTATTACATGCTATGTACATGGTATGCTACATGTTAGCCAGCCTCCAGGGCAAAACTGAAGAAGCAGACTTCGAACTTTCTTGGCTAAACAACTACAATGGGGTCCAAAGTGATGGACCCCACTGTAGTTAAGTGAGTTAAAGTGATGATTTTGCACTTTTTTCTACCTTTTCATTACAAATAATATTATCAATGTAAAGCAGAATCTTTTGAATGTTTACATGGATTTCAGAATAACAGGGTTCGCTTGAGCTGCATGGACAAATTTGTGAAAAAGCCTCTGAAAAGCAGATCAGATCCACCTAAGAGTCTTTGAGCTTCACTGGAAGAGTGAATACAAAGGCTCTATCATGGTTAGTGTCCCAAAATGTTTGCCTCTGAACTGGCCAGGACCCTCCAGGAGGTCCAAAGTGTTCATTACACACTTCTATGACCTAAGAATAACTCAGCCAGCTCTCATTGTAGCCCTTGCAGTTTCTGAACAACATGCCTTAATATGTAATAAGTGTATGTCATTTAAATAATATTACAGGGCTAAATTTGAATACTGACCTAGAAATAGTGCAGAACCTTGTTTATTTCTTTTTCATTTTACTTGTCATAACTTTGCTTTACATGCTCTTCAAAATTTTAAATGCTCTGTTTATTTCTGGGTTTAAATCAAAGCAGATCCTGTATTTCCAATGCAGTCTCAGACTTTTGGACACCAAGTACCTTTAAGGTAAGTGTAATTGTGTAAATGAGATATTTGGTGAAACCATTGCTTTAGATTCACATTGAAGTGGCCCGAACACTTTTTTACAGTGTTACAGTGCAACTGAGAAATGATGCCAGGGACCACGGGAGGCTCCAGAGACTCTGCAGCATCTGCCCTGAGGGCACCGATAACAAAACGTCTATGGCGCTGTAATCCACTTCCACGCCACTCATATCATCTCATGAACTGTCTGTGGTCCATATTGGGGCCTTCATGGCCCGTTACTAAATTTACCGGCGTGCAATTTGCCAGGGAGTTAGCGCTGATTCATTTCCCGTGAAAAAATAAAACGCTTGGACTTCTATCAAGCAGGCGCTTGGCTTACAATCTCGCTCGGGGAGAACAATTCGGCACAAAAGCGGTGGCGACTTATGTAATCAGGAGTTGATTTATTTTTTAAATAAGAGGCATGATGGGACAACTGTTTCCTGTGAAGATGGTGTGATATTAAGTGTGGTTCCAAGCCCTTGAGAGACAGGCAGAGGAGGAGGGGGAGAGTGTTCCGCTGTGTCGAATGACTTTTGAATCAAAACCCTGGACCTGCCCTGAAAGGTGGGGGAGAGAGAGAGAGAGAGAGAGAGAGAGAGAGAGAGAGAGAGAGAGAGAGAGAGGAGCTCTCTAAAGGTTTGCCTTTGTTTTATATTAAGTGCTCTGAAAAAGAAATGTGCACACACCACCAGACAAAAGACAACAGACATCATGGGGCCGGAGAGATGAAAGGGAGACTTCAAAGGTGTGAAATGCAGCCGGGGCGAGAAAGCGAGCGGCCTAAAAACTCGCTCAAGCAGCGCTCCCTCGGCCAATTAGGCCGCCCTATCGCTCGAGCCCATCGCCCGTGCAGTCAGAGCGGGCTTTGAGCACGAACCACCGGGGCCACTTTGAGTTGCAGCGTTAATAACATTACAGACATTTTTTTCCCCATGTGAAATTTCCAGTAGCACTTTGTTTGAAATTTCCCACTGATTTGGAGGAGTTTCCCTCAGATAAGCTATGCAGTTTTGCTGATAATGCTGATGCAATATTATTTTCAGTGTTCATGGTTTTTTCCCCGAACCCGAACCCTGGAGAAGCGGAAGATGATGGATGGATGGATGGATGGATGGATGGATGGATGGATGTTCATGGTTTACAAATGTGCCTAAACAATATGACATAATATGTGTAATAAAACCATGAGCAAGCAATTCAACATTTTTAGGAGTGTTGTTACTGTGTTTAACCCTCCTATTATATCTGGGGCCAATTTGACCCCATTCAATGTTTGCTGTCTCTAAATCAAAGACTTTTGCTTCATGTTTAATGAGGACTAATGACTAATTAAACAGGGACAACTGGGCAAACACAAAATTAACATGATGATATGTTTTCAACGTCCTGTACATGTTTGGTACACATTGGTGTTCTTCAGGGTTTGACCCCATTTTTGTTTTTCCCTCACCATGTGGTGTGAACTATCAGTGGTTCTTGCACTATTACAGTTGTGGTTGTTAGGTTAGGGTCCTAAAGCAGAGGCATGTTTATAAGATTATACAACTGCATCTCATAGTTACCTCAGCATCATCCAAAACAACCAAAACAAATTTGTGTAAATTGTTGATATTTTTTATGTTTTATGCAGCTAAACCAGACCAATGATAGGTCACGCCACACGGGGAGGGAAAAACAGAATTGAGAGGTGCACATTGTCTTTCACAGCAGGGCGTTCTCGTCTCTACCCTTTCAGCCCTCATTGCTCACTAGCAGCTCAACACAGAGTTACAACATTTCATACACAGAGTCCTAGTTTGTCTGACAACAGAGCTGCAGGGAAAAACAGCTTCAGCGTAATCTATTTAAGTTTTTTTTACTACACTTAAAAAAAGGGTACTACAATCAGCGATGCCCTAGAACAGAGGTCAGCAAATGTTAGGAAGTGCAATTTTGTCCTTTCAACAATCTTGAAATCTATAAATCTATAAATACATCTCAGTATGTGCTGATGTACTAATGCAAACTGAAAAATATAAACAAAAAACTTTTTGGAGCTTTAGCTCAGCTATAGCTGTTTTCTCGCATCTCTGGCAGGAAACATTTCCACAAAAGTAGAACAGTTTCATGTAAAATGTCTCTCAACATTATGAGCCTAAGCCACTTTCATGAGGCTAAAGCCACCCTGTTCCACCTTAAATGGCCAGAACATAAATGCTGCACTATTTAAGGTGGAAGGGAGAAATTCAAACAAGAAGCTGGCGAACAAAAAGCTGACTTTATCTTTGTGACTTTCTAGTGTTTGACAGTTTCTCATTGCAGACTAAACATATCAGGAAACCAGCTGGAGTGATTATAAATGCAAATACATCCATTCATCTTCAAATTATCGATGTTCGTCTTAAATCTTTCTCTTTGCCCTTTCGTTCTACTAACTAGGCAAGACTGTGACCAACAGTCTTGCACTGATCTTCAGGGTTAAAGGATCAATTAGCAGATGTACATTAACACCAGCGTTTAAGGCCATTTACTGTTAAAACTGTGTTAAAATGGCAGGCCAGTAAAAGAGCCTCATGTTTGCTGACCCCTGACCTAGAAGAACCACTTTTGTTTTCCTAAGGACCCATGTTTAAGAAAGAGAGTCATGTAAAAAAACCTTCACATAAGGTACCATTTCAACAGGTTCTTCCTCAAAGCTTACTGTGCCAAGGGTTCTTCAAGCTCAGGCATCCCATTTACAAAAGTGGTTCTCCAAAGAAAAGTTTTTGAAAGACTTATGATTTAAATCATTTTTAAGGGCCTGCGTTCTACATTTTTCTTGTGTTTTATTTTTAGCCCTTGATGTCCATGTATGATGTTTGTGCGCTTATTTGTTGTGGTTTATTTTTATGTGAACATTTTCCCGCCTCTTTTTATCCCTTAGAATAAAGCAGGCAGTGCCTTTACGACTAATATGTGTAAATAACCACAGTTTCGATTGGCTATTGTTAGATTTTCAGTGTGAGTGGGTGGGACTTAATTCCTGCAGGCTGACTTGGTGGATATATGTAAATGTGCTTGTTTCTGTGACATCACGACAACAATGAATTCAAAACATTCAGTTTTGAAACTTTGACTATGTTTACATTCCGGAGCACTTTTATTTTAAGTGAGTAAAATTAGTTGTTCCGTGATGACAGCACATCAATCATTTCGTGCATACGCTCAGGAGAAAGCCATAAAAACCCCTGAGAAACCAAACGAGAAACAAAAGAGTTCGCGATTGTTGTTCAGCATCCTGTTTAAGTAGTCCGGGCAGATCAGCAAATCCTTTATGGACTTAGTGTGTTTATTTGTTATTGCTGTCGTTCCGACGCAGCTGGCGATGCGATGCGGGAGATAACGAACAGCTCGGCTTTGGAGGAAGACAAAACAGCAGCTTACATTCGAGGCCTCGCGCGCACACATGCTCATGGAACACAGAAAAGTAGATGTTAGCAAAGCATATTCTCTCTCAAATGAAGCCTAATCAAATTCAACACGACAAAATTAGATTAGCTCCAGTGTTTTGTTTCCTAATTGTGATTAGTGATTTTAGGGCAGGAAAGCAAGACAGGATTTTATGTTCTGTCTCTAAAGGCAGTTTGCATCAGATTACATTACATTAAACTTAACGTGATGCACTGAAATGTAAATGCTGCAACTGAAATGGACACGCTGGGCTGAAAAACAAACCCGAACATTGACAAAAAAAGTTTGCATTAAAAATAAACTTGTTAAACTTATTACAGTGTGTAGCAGTAGTGAAACAAGGGCTGTTAAGCACGACAGGCAATATGATGCTATGGGATGCTCAGTCTCTGGTGTAGTTAAAACAAGCTGTGTTTATATGTTTCATATCCTTAAATACACTTAATTTCCTCCCCACACTCAAAAATTGTTATTTTAAGGAGAGGTTGCAGAGACTTGTCAGCTTGTCGAGTTCTAGACTTTACTGCTTAGTGATGATGCTTTAAGCTTGATGTTGACTAGTTGATGATCACGTCATTGTGACACTAACAACATGGATGCCTCAGAGGAGACAACTGGTGAGGAGCCTGGTGATTTTGGTGATGTCTCTGGTTCCCTGAAGGCTAGCAATGCAATCTAGGGTTCATTAGAAAGGACACCACTCTCTACTGACCTGTGCATTTTGGCTTCATTCTAACGTTTCTCAGTACTTCAAAAATCAGATATTGGATGTTGTTATGTTTCCTGAAGAAAACAAAAAGTCATGGTGTGGTTTTATAGGTGCTATGATATGTCCTACAAAGTTTAAAGTCAGTTAGTCTTATTTTTGCCGCTCTAAATTTCTCTGGCTATGGTCACCATCTCAGCAAGGCCACCTAAGGTGCGTCTAAGTCAGATACAAATGTGCGAGATCACGAGGTCAGCGCCTAAGCTACAAAAGTGATACAGGTCTCATTGGAAGGGCCTCGTCACGCTCTACTGACCTATGGATTTTGACTTCATTGCAGATTTTTCAAGTGGCTTGTAGCAAAGCGTTCCCTTTTCTTGTGGTTTTATTCATGACATCATCAGTGATCAGTCAATGCGGACTTGACTTTGACTCATTAAATAATAAAAAGTTGTGCAAACCCTAGTGTTAAGACGCTTGACACAATAGTGTTAAGTATCTTCTAAGACACTTAAGTAATATGCAGACTCAATCCCATTTCACCCCTCGGCCCTGTGACTTAGCCCTTACATATACAACACATTCTCCATCAGTTTGAAGAACCATTTCACCCGTCATTTAACCTGCAAATAGTTCCATATAGAACAATGGTCTTCACTACAGAACCTTTGAAGAACCATCTTTTTATGGAGTGTGGAGAAGTTCTTGAGTGTTGTATCTTCTCTTGACAGATAACAAACTGCTTGTCTGATGTTTCTTGTGGAAGCTGGTGAATACTTTCCATTTTCACTGTTGATCTGCTGCTGCTCAAACCATTTGAACGTGTCCAAGCACCAGAGAAATAGAGTTTTTAATGACTATGCCACTATGTATTTTCATTACTCTTAAAGTTATTATACAGTTTGTTGCAGTTCTGTTTAAAGATTTTTTGGTTTTTGTTTTTCTTTATCAGTGGCTGAAATTTCCGCATACTAAAACCTATAGGCTTTAGTATGGGGAAGGTTTACACATGTTACAATGTTTCAACAATAAAACAACTGCAGCACTTATCTAAAAGGCTCTCAGGCACCATGGCCATCTTCACACCATCTATTTATGGAAAAATGAACCATGACTAGGGCTTTTCGTGCAGAGCTCTTTGTCATGTAATCTCTCCCGTGTAATAGGTGTCTCGAATTACATGGTTCTCAAGAAGAACAATCTCTGTGTTAGTGCTTGAGGTTGAAACGAGATACGGACAGACTGCACGTCGGGCCCCTGCGTTCGAGCACAGCGGCTCTTCCAAAACATCCCAAAATTTCAGATCTTGGTCTCTGTGAACTCTCCGCAGTCTTTCCTGGAACTCAGAAGAATCCATGCTCTTTTGCTAGCTTTTTTTTGGCTGCACCGCGGCCATCGTTCAAATCCCAGTGTTTGAAAAGAGGTCGCTGCGTGACGGCTGGTCTGGGTTTCATACAAGATTAATCGCGTAAGTGTTTGTAAACAACGTTTGCTTATGCTTTTCGTGGCCGGGCTGCTATAACGACAGTTCTAACGGGAGCTAAACATTATCAAAGCCTGGCTTAAGTAGACACAGGCCCATACGAGGTCGGGTTATGAGGAAAGCCACAAAGAACGAGTGCCACGCTTTGATGGGATTACAGTGCAGAAAATGTACAGTGCACTGAGAGGAGTCTTTAGGTTGCAGTGATTGTGCTCAGATGTACTTATTGATTTGGGTCCTCCTACTCCTAGCAGTATTGGCAGGTGCATTACTATGGTAATCCAGCTCGCAGCGTGGGCTAGCGGGCCCCCGGACGGCTTGATTAATGCTTAAATGACAGAGACACTCTCATAGGTTATGAGATTATAGGATCCACGCACTCTGGAATGTATAATAGCGAGGGGCCGGTGTCAGATTTGATAGGCAGTGTGAGGTTGGGTGGGTGTACGTGCGCGCGAGCGTGCGTGGATTTAATGCAATCCAATGTAAATTGATGTCAGAGGGCCTAAGGAGGACGGACAAAGGAGATGTGACGGTCGGGGAAATGCGTCTTGGGCCGGTGTCAGGGCCAAGCAGGCGTTTTGAAGAGAGAGGATTTAACAAGGGCCTTACCACACTATTGGATTACCATCTTGGCTCAACGATCTGGCAACATCTAATTAAATAGCTGTGCATTAGCGTCCAACATGCGCACAGGGCTTTAGCGAGTGTGTGTGTGTGTGTGTGTGTGTGTGTGTGTGTGTGTGTGTGTGTGTGTGTGTGTGTGTGTGTCTGTGTGTGTGTGTGTGTGTGTCAGAGAAATATTCATTGGATGAAAAAAATGATCTGGTGGGCTGTGTTAGCCCACAGCCTTGGTCTATATCTCTAGTGGTCTCGTTCTTTCGTCCTAGCTTCACCCACAGTACCACAGACTGGCTTCTGTCCTGAAGGCGGTTCAACAGTGTTATAAGCCAACAAGGGTCCAGTCTACCTTAAAACAATGCATCTCTCACTATGCCCATCTTTGTCTGAAGACTGTAGCTTAATACGATGGGTGTAGATATACAACCAGCTCTCAAAGTACAGGCCCAGCTTCCTACAGCCCATCACATATTTACAATGAATCCTTAAATTCGGCCTGCAAAACAAGGCTAAACATTGACATCTGATGGGTTGATCTGCTTTACTCACCAAACACTGTTTGGTCACCCAACATGAGCTTTATAAAATCAGCTCAGACTGATGACTATCATGCTACAAACAAAAATAGAGTGTTGCATGCAAGAGGAACCATTAAATCAACAACCTGACACTTTACAAATGCTACATACTGACTGTAATTTAGCTACTCACTCAGCTATTCTTCTACTTTAGCCAATAGTTAGTTACATCTGCCTTCGTGGATTAATTCATGATGCAACAATAGATCCAGTGTGTTAAAGTTAAGAAATGGGCGGGATTATCAAATGAATCCAAATCTAAATGTATCGGTACTTTAGCAGAAATGCCAATGTTATCACAATAAGAGTCTCACATAATTGTACTTTTAAATGTAAATAAACAGCATAATAGTTATGAAATATTACGTATTCATACTAACATTTCTGACAAGATCAATATAATAATATATTATTGGTAGTAGTAGTAGTAATACTAGTTGCTGTTCTTGGTTTTTTTTGTGGTTTCATAAGAATTGCTAATAAATATGGACTAAAATGCTTATGAAGTATATTTATTTTGCAGGCAAAATTCATACATTAAAAAATTGTGAGACTATTTTCCCTGTTTTTTAACCACCTCCCTCAGAGGAGACCGCATGGCTGGTGGCCCCCAGGTAATTCGGGACCCCTGGCCTAGATGGTCCACATGATGTGAAGACACAACCCTTATATCACTCTTTGTTTTTTTTTGCCTTGATAAAGGTAGAAGTATGCTTTAATTACTGCTCTAGTAAACTCGTACCTACTGCCTTCTGTCATGTTTTGTAGCTACAACCATACACAAAAATGGAATATGACATTTTCATTCATGTTTACGGTACACATCAGGCAAATACATTTCCATCGTAGTTTACTGCATTTCTGACAAAAATGTATCCACCTCAAGCAAGTGTACAAACCTTCATGCAAAGTTTGACAATTTTATTTGATATCTGGCATTCCATCAAGTCTTTTTTATTCGATATGTCTACGCATAAAAATACATGGAGGGAAACCTCATTGTGCTCTTGTTGCTTTTGTTATCATACAAAAAAAATTCGATCAAATCCTTGTTTGTACAAACATTACAAACATTTAGGTTGCATGGACTGTTAATGCAACAACAAGCACGGGAGATGACGAAAGAAGCTATGCAGCTGCTTTAGTCTTAACTGTGAGGAAAGTTGCTGTTGGGGTTGCTGTTTTAATCATGTTCACACCTGTACTTCGCACTGTCCACTTATGATCGTCCAGGATGGCACGAAGCGCAATCCCAACCTGTAGCTTTGGAACAAATGAAAATGTGAACGCAAGTCAAATCAGAGCTTTGAGCGTGACGTGTAAATGTTTAGTGGCCTCAACATGGTGACTCTGGGAACCATGCCCTTTCTGAAACCTGATCAGCTGTTCACCAAAGTGACGGTTGGAAATGATTTAGAAATAGTAACAAAGGGTCCAAAAGTAAAGTAATCTGTTTTGAGAGCTATTTCAGCCTCCATTCTCTTCAGACCCTTGTTTAAACAATGACTACATCAACTATGAGCTTTTGGTTACATTCAGTTTCTGCTGAATAATGCTTGGGTGTTGCTTGTCATCAGATTTGAATGGATCTTTGTACTTGGAACACATCAACCAAAACAGACAAATTCTGTCAATGAACAGTGCAGAGTTTCTGTTGATGTGCAATACTGTACATCTGCTTGGGCGTAGAAACAAATCATAAATAATAAATAAATAAACAAGCGGTAGAGAAGCTCAGGCAACCGAATGTAACCCACAATGCAAAAGAGACAGGCAGTAATTCCAAAACAACTGGAGATATCTGCCTACTGCAGTCTTGGAGGCCCACCATCCTACATTTTAGCTCTTCGCCTTCTGTAAAACATCCATTTCAGCTCAGTAAGGGGTTGTTAATGAGCTGATTAGCTGGATCAGGTGTGTTGGATGCAGGAAGAACTGTGCAGAGCTGTGGGCCTCAGGAGTAGGGTTGGGAAACACTGGACTAGAGACTAAGAATGTTGTAGAGTAGTCTTTCGCAAGTAAAGAAAACGTCTGCAGACACCTTGGAATATTTTGAGTTAAATGTGGAGAGAACATAAACTCAGGAACAAAACAAGTTTTCTAAACCAATCCAGTCATTCGTGAAAGAGGAAGTCAATGTAGAGGGGCACTCAACAACACTGTTCAACAGACTACAAGCTCCATGGATGTATGCAAGTTAGCATGGGTGAAAAGACCACCCTAGAATGCCAATTAGGCATATGTACATATGCCAAATGTGCAGGGAAAACACTGCATGCAGGAAAAAATAAATGTTTTAAAAGAAAAAAACAGTTCCATTCGCTAAAGATAGCATTTCGAGGAATCTGGGGGTGAAGTTTAGCATATCCAAGTTAGCAATCCAACACTACAGACTTCACAATTTGTCCCTTGACGTGTATGTTCCTTATGAGATCACATCTGGCCCCTTGAGATTCCAGCCAAATATACACATACAGAAATGATTTCAGCATGAGTTAGCCTGCCAGTGGTAGCTGGAGAGTGGTGGTAGTAATTTGTATGGCCAGACATGACTGAGGGCAGAATAACTACATACACATTAATAACATTTTGGATTCCTTAAGCATGAGTATATTGATATAATAACTGTTTCTAGTATTGTTTTCAGAGTTGAGTAATGATTAATATGGTAATCAGTCCCTACAATTTAGTGCCTAGAGGGAGGAGGCCTAGAAGCTTACACCAGGAGCTTAATGACAGAAGCAACCTCCAACACCAGAAGCAAACTCCAACACCAGTGAAAATATTACAAAACAGAAGGTCAGCTGTTCACTCAAAACATCTACTCCTTGTAGATGTTTTGAGTGAAGAGTATTAAAGGTTGGACTCTGCTGTCTGTTGTTATGGTAATGTTAGCCATTTTAATGCGAGGTAATGTGAAGCAGTCGGGTTTTGTGTTAACCCTCTGGGGTCCACAGAATCACCCACAGGGTCAAATATGATGTATCTAATTATGTTTCTCTATCGTTTTGATAATACAGTGAGAAATACTTTCCAAACATTCCCTGAATCTGTAGATTCTCCCCTTTTCAGTCCATCTTATCCTGAGATCATATGTGACTCACATCTGGAGTTATGAACCTATGAAGAAGGGATACACGTTACTGGTGTGTCCATCTGCATTCTACGTGAAACTGACCAATGAACACTCAGGAAATCAATAAGGACTGACCCATCACGCCAGAAACCCTTCATTCTTCATTTAATCCACATTGGAGACACATGTGAAATGACATCCAGAGAGTTTACAGCTGCTAAAGTTGCTGCAGTGGTTTTGGAAAGTAGTGATGAAGATAACAGAGCAATTTGATATAAAACATGTGAGTATCATGTCAAATAATGTCAAAAGACGAATTTAAGAAGATATGCAAAAGTCTAGAAAATGCCCTTAGACCCCAAGGATTACTATTCAAAAAGGTTTTTCTCTGGCTATGGAGAAGTGGGTAATTTTCTACTAATTACAATGAAGTCTAGCTACAATGAAGTTGGCTAGCTAGAGGTTCCTCACTATAATGATGTCTCAGGGCCTTCATGCTTGCTAGCTAGCCCTCCCAATGTGTAACCACTCCCCCCAAAATTAAATTCTGGCTACACCACTGGCTTGCATATCCTCCAATGCACATAAAGCCAGACAAAAGGCTTGAAATTGCCTAAAACCATATAGTAAAGGCGAATTTAATTACATTTTTCAGTCCTTGGGCTGTAAACAATCTCATTCAGAGCAGTTTGGTGTGAAATTTGTGTTGTAGGCATAGGGTCACCATTTTATTTATTATCCAAATATTATATGGAATGTTGATGATGGGAAAATAGTCAATAACATTTCTTTGGGGACTATTTTGCCTTAGAACACCTCTCATGTATCCCTCCACTATGAATGGATTAAAACACATGGATTAAAATATGTTTAAGACCAAAACTTAATCACACAGACACTATAAAATGTGTGAAAAATCAGTGGAGTTCCCCCTTAGAGAGTTGTATGCTATCCCCACATTAGAGTGCTGTTCTAGCAATCACAAATCATGAGTGAAAAGGTTCTAGTAACCTAGTAAAAGACCTCCTCACACAAAGAACAAGCAGATTTTGGAACAGAACTTAAGAATAGCTCCTCAAACACATCCAGGGCCACAAGCTCCTCACGTCAAAGACTGTGGAATGCAAGTGTCGGGACAGGCGAAAGAAGACAAGCGCGATAAGGAGAGAGAAGATAGAAGAGAGCAAGGGAGTCGCGCTGTCGTGGGATGAGTGCGAGGGCCAAGGAGTGCCAACATGCAAGAGAGAGAGAGAGAGCACTTTGTCAGTTTGGAGAAGGTCTGAGAGGCACTGGCTCTTATCTTAATGAGTACATGGGGCCCTTTTAAAAGGTCACACTCGGGACACCTCATCCTACGTGTCTGACAGACAGAGTCATGCTGGACACAGATATGAAACGATGGAAAAGGAGATGTTACTCAACGGGACACGTCGACCTGAGGTCACAGAGGTGCAGGTTCCTTAGCAGAAAGCAGAAGTGTTGAGTCATAGAGAGTGAGCAGCAGCACTAGAAGCACCCCAAAAGATAACTGTCTTTCTTAAAGATGAAATATTCAACATTTTAAACATTGATATAGCAGCAAACAACTATTAGTTGAAGTACTATGGAACAACATATTGCTGTAATGGTGTCCTGAGCAGAGAATGAGGTCACGCCCCTCTGTGTGAGCTGTAATCTGTTTTCACAGCCAATCCGGCCGCACATGCATTTTAGTACGGCCCCCTGAAAACACCGGCCCTCCCCACGTTTTGTTTGCCCTCCCCAAACAGTGACCACCCAAAATAGTGTGCATGTGCAATTTAAAAATTCCAACAAGAAGCTGGTGAAAAAGAAACTGACTTCAGCTTCACTGAGAAATGAATAAGCATGAAAAGGGATGAGGAGGTCGCTCCTGCTGGATGTTTTTGCTGTTTCACAGAATCAATTGGTCAGAACTGGTTTATCTTGTTGTGAATGTTTGTGATAGCAACAGTAACAACAGTTGCTAACCTACAACCGAGATAACATTAGCTACATTACTGCTGTGTTGTTGTTCACTTTAATGTTATGTCATGGTATTTGTGTGTACAACGTTTGCGAAGTTTTATGGCTACAAAGATCTAAACAGGTGCATTGGTCTTGACAATGTGCATTCACGAACTTGTGGGGTGGAGTTTCAATTATCAACAATCCTTCTCCAGAATTGTATTGCGCTCCTTTATTAACTTTTCTATGTCTCAAGAAAAAGAAAGCAGATCTCAATATTGTAAAAATATCAATTCATCTTCTCAAACCTTCCTACAGAGGAAATTAAAGGTTTTTTCTGACTAAATTAAGAACTTTAACAATCGCTACATCTCTTGTAACCATGCCTACTCGCATCCTACAGCAGTGCCTATTTGAAAAGGGTTCTCTATAGCCCTAGAACTAAAAAGGGTTCTTCTATTGTTACAAGCTGTAACAATTGAGGAACCCTTTAGTTCAACGCTTAGTACAGAACCATACAGAACACTTTTTCCATGAATCTGAAGAGCCGTTTCAACATGCATCCATAATCATGCAAATGGCTATTTGAGTGTCCATGATTCTATGAAGAACCAGTGTCTTTATTAAAGAACTCTTGAAGAACCATTTTTTAAGAGTGGTGCTACCTAGTGACCTCAGTTTGGTTTAATTTTGCTGAAAGGGTTAACAGCTTGTCTTCTGGTGTCCATTTTGTGCTGTTTTCTGCATGATGTTTGAAGGCCAAGGCAAAAGTTACATTGATGCTAACTTGGTTGTATTTATACAATGTACAAAGGTTTGGCTCAGTGGCTAGGCTAGTGATCAGGTTGGCATCAGAGGGATTGCCAATAACTGTATGATACATGCTGAGAGAACAGTGCTGAACAAATACGTGAACATGACATAAAATTCTGTCAAACCAACGAAGCTGAGAGACATAAATGTTATGCTACAGCTACTGCATTACTAACATTAACTAGTTTTAGGCCAGAGAGCATACCTGCCCATAGCATATCTACCCCATCACTAAGCATGATGCCAGGCAACATGGGCGTCTGTTAGCTGACATAACAGGATTAGCAGTTAGTATCCTCCTCTAAGCACTCAGAGCTGTCCAAGTTTATAAAGATGTGGTGGAGCTTCACATCTCGGAGGAACCACTTGATAACCTTCACCCTTCTAATTTGGTAGGATCATGTGTTGGGGGAGACCTGGCATGACTAAATTTAAAGGGGGTCAGAAAAAGTTTGACAAAAAATACTTAAATCATCTGTGAGACAATATAATGATCAAAGTGAGAAAGCTGAAGGAGCTGAAATTCAGTCTCACAGATTGCAAATAGAAATGATCTCTGTCTAAGAGATCAAAAGCACATCTTATTTGTGTCTCTACACTATTAGAAAAAAGGTGATTTACAGGAACATTTCTTGTTCATCAAGGTACAAACAACGTAAATGTTCCCTCAAAGGTACAACAGTGGTTTTAATTATGAAGGTCTGATTGTGAACCTTAAATACCTTCACCTTTTTCCAGGTGAAAAATTTGTATTTGTACCTTTTCATAACCAAATGTTTTAAAACAGAACAGTAAAATAAAAGCCTGGAGGCGAGACGGGGTGTGTGGAGTCAGGACAGCTTAGAAAATATCATTTCAGTGGATTATGGTCCTGTTATGTTCCCTGACTAAAGGCATTGAGATGTACCCTTGAGGGTCCCTCCCCAGTGATTTCATGTTTCACACCTTTACCTCTGAGAGTGTCAGACCTCTCTTAGATGAGTTGTTCACTAGTATTCAATTCATGTCCAGCTTTTTGTTTTCACCTAGCTGAGTGATGGGGAAGAGGATCATCCAAACCACCCAGAGAGTGGACTGTTATGCCGTCTTGGACTGCTGGTAACAGATGGCTGTGGCATCACTGACAATAAACTTGTGTCAAGTGATTACATCACATCTGGTTAATAACTGCAATTGTATCATAATTTAATTTACTTGCTGAAGTCAGCTTTGTTTAGTGGCTTCCAAAACATGATCTTAAATATTTGTGAAGCCCTGAATCTGTGGAAACATTGCTATCAAAATTTTTTTGTTCTAAATGTATATTGGTCACACTTTATTTGTGACCAAATGATGTACAATACAATTTCAGAAAAATGTAACAATAATGACTGTGGGCACTAACACACCCCCACACCATCAGAGACGCTGGCTTTTGAACTTTGCGCTGATAACAATCCGGACAGTCCTTTCCCTCTTTGGCCTCGAGGACACGACGTCCATGATTTCCAAAAACAATTTGAAATGTGGACTCGTCAGACCACCGGACACTTTTCCACTTTGTGTCAGTCCATCTCAGATGAGCTTGGGCCCAGAGAAGCCGGCGGCGTTTCTGGGTGCTGTTGATATGTGGCTTCACTTTGCATGGCAGAGTTTTAACCTGCACTTGTAGACGGAGCGACGAACTGTGTTCACTGACAGTGGTTTTCTGAAGTGTTCCTGAGCCCATGTGGGAATATCTGTTACAGAATGATGTCAGTTTTTAATGCAGCGCCGCCTGAGGGATCGAAGGTCACGGGCATTCGATGTTGGTTTCCTGCCTTGCCGCTTACTTGCAGAGATTTCCCCAGATTCTCTGAATCTTTTGATGATATTATGGACTGTAGATGATGAAATCCCTGTTAAACTGTGGGACTATTTGCTCACGCAGTTGTTCACAAAGTGGTGAACCTCGCCCCGTCCTTGCTTGTGAACGACTGAGCCTTTCAGGGATGCTCCCTTTATAACCAATCATGAAACTCAGCTGTTTCCAATTAAGCTGTTCACCTGTGGAATGTTCCAAACAGGTGTTTTTTGAGCATTCCTCAACTTTCCCAGTCTTTTGTTGCCCATGTCCCAACTTTTTTGGAACGTGTTGCAGGCATCAAATTAAAAGTGAGTGTTTTTGCAAAAAACAACAAAGTTTATCTGTTTGAACATTAAATATCTTGTATTTGTAGTGTATTCAATTGAATATAGTTTGAAAAGGATTTGCAAATCATCGTATTCTGTTTTTATTTATGTTTTACACAACGTCCCAACTTCATTGGAATTGGGGTTGTAGTTGGGTGATGGTTAGTTGAGCATCTACCAAGCATCTAGCGTGGATTCTCAAAAGGGAGTTTCATATTTTAGTTTTCACATGATTTGAAAGCAACTACTTCTTATGTGTGAGCATATCATAACATATTATTTGAGCATTTCATAACAAATGGATCAATACCAATGCTTCAAAGGTACTATAGTGAAACCTGTTCACCCTAAACTAATTCATGCTTTTGCTTCGTTAATTTGGATATGGAAGGTTTCGTTCCGACAGCGACGATAAACAACTAGGAAGTCAGTGGTTAGCAAAATCCATCCTGTTTCATTTCACTCTATTCAACATTTATGCTTCTGCTTACCACTTAATTTGCAATAATTGGTTAAATATTAATGTGTATCGTGGGCTTAATATGACGAATCTATTTGCCTAAGTTATTTAAATCCCCACTGAGAAATGGATTCTGTGCCTGCAGACCTAAAATCTCTGCAACTTTGGTCGGAGGGAGGAGAGCGAGGGAGTGAGAGAGAGAGAGGTAGAAAGGTAGAGAGAGAGACAGAACAAAAGAGGGAGCAGTAGGAAAGGGGGCGGAAGTGCGATTCCCCCTGTAAAAGTTTATCCCTCCGGCACCATTATATAAGCATACATATGGGACAGTCAGAATGGAAGACGACACTTTAAATGACATTATTATAAAATGCAATACTCCTGGAATGATCCCTTATTGAATTAGGACCCATGATCCAAGATGAATTTCCCGCTTCCCTAATCCATCAAGGGGGGAATATTAAAAGATAGGCCTCAACCAGCATTAGAATCTCTCTCAGTCTTTACTTTCATTATTTTGAATTAGGGCGCTGCTAGGGGAGAGCCTCTTAATGAGAATTACTATGATTCAGTGGCCCCGGCCTGGCTTCTGACAAGTAAAATATTAACTCCTCCGTCACAGCTGTCTGAATTAAAATACTTGGGAGCCGCGGACGCGTTAAATTAAATTGGCCTTTTATGTTCCTTACACGGCTGACCCCCTGTGGGGCTGGAGCGCTGAGGACTGTCGCCGTCGTCGTACATGAAACATCAGGGAAGAAGTCAGAGAGAGAGTGGGCCAGGACACCGCCACTGGGGTTTCGGAGACCGAGTGGCATCATGTTTTCACCTGTTCACTAGGGATTATCTCCGGCTTTCTCTTTCTGAGTAGGCAGCATCTCCCGCTCACGCTTGTTATACCTCATCACAGCCTAAAGAACAACTTTACTCAGTGCTAACGCTGCTAATAATTAAAAACTCTAATAAAGGTCAATCAGTGCAATATGTAAATGAGCACATGCTAGGCAGGCCTAATAGCTTTAGCTTAGCTGAGTTAGTATGTCTGGCTGAAACTTTCCTTTAAACAAAAGTACAAGTGGAGCACAGCACAGCACAACTTCACTCAGAGCTAACACTGCTAATAATAAACAGTGCTAATAAAAGTCAATCAGTAATTTGCATTATGCAAATGAGTCCATGCTAAGAAGGCCCAGTAGTTTTAGTTGAATTGTTTTAGCACATCTGGGTGAAGCCCTTTAAAAAGAAGAACAACTGGATCACAGCATAGCACAGAGGACAACTTCACACAGTGCTAGCTCTGCTAATAAGTAAGGGCTAATAAATGTTGATCAGCATGACGCGAATGAGCACAGAAGTACAACTGAAGCATAGCATAGAGGACAACTTTGCTCAGTGCTGCTAATAATTAACAACACTAAAAAAAGTCCATCAGTGATTTGCATTATATAAATGAGCACATGCTAATAAGGCCCAATGGTTAAAGCCAAGTTAGCATGTCTGGATGATGACAACAACCGGAGCACAGTATCCAGCATAGACAACAACTTAACACTCAGTGGTAATGCTGCTAAAAGTTAACAACGCTAAAAGGAGATGATCAGAAATTCACATTATGTGAAGGAACGCATGCTAAGCAGGCCCATCAGCTTTAGCTGTTAGCATATCTGGATGTAGCTTTCCTTTATTAAGAAGTATAAGTTATTGGAAGCTCACTCTTACAATCAAACTCTCTTTGTTTGCCATTTTTCTCTTATGCATTGGCATTTTTGCTCAGGTTTTTTAAACCCAAGGTATAGCAAAGAGGAGAATTTCACTGCTAATAATTAACAGTGCTAATGGCTAAGTATGTCTGGGTGAAAAAAGAGAAGCTGCTCCAAGTTAGAAAGCTCCTCGTACAACAACCAGTAGCCTTCAATTTCCTCCTAAACTCCTTTTGTTTGCCATCTTCTCCTGCATTATGTATTAGCACTTTTTGCTCAGGCCTGTAATCCCTTGTAGACGACAACTTCTTTTAGTGTATTTACTAACAATTAGCTGAAGTCAATCAGCAATTAGCATTATGTGAATCACAGCTAAGTAACTTCAGATTAGCATGTCTGGGTGAGGAATTCCTTTACACAGAAATACAGATGGCGCACAGCTTCACTCAATGCTAACGCTGCTAATAATTAGCAATTAGATGAACGAGGGCATGCTAAGCAGTTGATGGTAGCTTTGGCTGAGCCAAATTAGCATGTCAAGGTGAAGCTTTCCTTTCAGAAGTATAACTGGAGCCCAGCATAGCATTGAGGCGCATTTCACTCATTGCTAATGGTGCTAATAATTAGCAGTGCTAATAAGTTGATTAGTTGATTAGCATTATGCGAATGAGCACAGTCCACGGTAGGCTTAGCCGAGCTGTGCTTGCATGCCTGGGTGAAGTGTTCCTTTAAAAAGAAGTACAGCTGGAGCAAGAAGAATTGCTCCAAGTTACTGAAAGCTCCTCGCTCAACAGCCAATCACTCTTAACTTCCTATTAAACTCTCTTTGTTTGCCATCTTCTCTTGCATTATGTATTGGCACGGCCGCGCATCACATCACATCTGACGAGGTTATCAAGAGATGGGCCTTTAACCTGTATCCGTGCCCTCATGTTTAAAACAAGCGTGCATGGTCCATGCATGGTCAACATTTGAAAGTGCTACTTAGAGCACAGCTGATCCTGTAATCAGGCCTTAATAAATGGAGAGCGAATCAAATTTACATCTATCCCTGACAAAACGGGAAAAAACTTTTTTTTTTTTTTTTTTGCTCAGGCACTTGGCAAAGGCACAAGGAGAGGCCAAGGCGCGCTGCGCCAGCCCAGGCGGCTAAATTCCGGGCCCGGCGCTCCTGTACCCGCGCCAATCCGCCCGCTCGCCCTGAACTCTGAGGTCAGGCTGCCAGGCTTTCCGATTGGAAAAATGGGAGAGCTCTCCCGCTCTCTCTCTCTCTCTTGCTACGCCTGCGTCCCTACCAGCGTTTTCCCTCCGACCGCATTGCCGGAGGCCCCCAGAGTCCTTGCGCTCTGTTTGAGCTCTTTAGAAGCAATCGATTTGCAGGGAGGGCAAGAGAGAGAAAAGAGAGAAGGAGGGGAGGAAAGCAAGAGAGAGAGAGAGAGAGAAAACAGCTACACAGCAGTGACCTTGGAGTCTGGAAATGTTACACTTTAAATCGTTGAATTTTTCAAAAATAAATAACACGCCCCAGGACATGTCACCTCTCCTCCGCGAAAGAGGAAAAAAATGGAAAAGCAAAGGAAAAAAAAACAGGAATATATGAATGAGAAGAGCGGATAAAGAAATAACGGGTGCAATGAAGTTGTATGTAAAAGCAGGCATGGAGGTCTCGTTTTCAATTTGAGATATTCTGATCGGCAATATTACACTTCACAGAGGTCGCTGCTCTTGGCCGAACCGCGCGCTTAACCAAGCCAAACTCTGAGACATCTCCAACCCTGATCTGTTCTCCTCTCCGGTCTCAATCTTGCCGGCCCTCGTACATCACTTATACGGCATCCCACGAGGGGACGCAAGCAGCTTCCTACAAGAAAGATACGGGATGATTGCATGATTAGCACAGCATCACTGCTGCATGGCCCTGAGCATTCATCTATACCCCACCAACCCTCTCCGAGAGAGGAGGAGGAAATCGATTCTTGACCTCGAGGCAAATTATTCATATGTTTAATTGGATATTTATGCAATCTCCAGTTGCCTTCTGACCCCTTGATAATGTTTTATAAATGAGATCTTAAAGGGCATTATGTTGATTGAAAACACAGCTCTAAATATGACAACTAAGGTGATGACTCTTAGCTTGTCCTCACTTGCTACTGTATAATGGGGCTTTGCTGCTAACAGGCCAGTCCTACGCATTCCAGGGCCAAAGTTATCTTCATCTGCGTCCTGAAAACGGCCATATGTGATCTAATACAAACATTAAAACACATCATCCATGGACAAAAGTCTCACATCACCTCCTATTCAGTTCAACGGAGAGCCCTTTGTGGATTTCTACCTTCCTTTCATACTGAAACCACCTGACATGGACAGCACTCACTTCATGAATCCTCTCTGGTGAACCTTTCCTTTAAACAGAAGTACAACTGGAGCAAGAATTAGTGAAAGTTGTTTGCTGTCACCTCTTTCATGAAGTATTAGCATCTCTTGCTCAGGACTTTGTCATAGCACAGAGGACAAACTCAATCACTGCTAACGCTGCTAATAATTAACAATGTTGATAGGTGTTTGTTAGCAGTTAGCATTATGTGAATAAGGCCGTAGTAGCTTTAGCTAAGCCGAGTTAGCATGACTGATTGAAGTGATCCTTTAAACTGAAGTACAACAGGACCAAGAGGCTATTCTGAGTTATTGAAAACTCCTCGCTCAACAGCAGCTCGCTCCTAAAAATGGCCATTTGCGATGTAACACAGGCATTAAAACATCATCCATGGATAAACGTCTCACTTCGCCTCCTATTAATTTCAAAGGAGAGATGCAATGAGTTCAGTAGCTAGATGAATAGATAGACCAATTATGGTCCTCAAAAATAATTCTTTGCATGGTGAAATGGTTCTTCAGACTGATGAAGAATGTGTTGTCTATGGTTCAAAATAGGACCTTTATTAAAGGATTCTATATAGCATCAAAAAACGTTCTTCTATTGCAGGGGTTGGCAACGTGCGGCTCTGGAGCAACATATGGCTCTTTTACTGCCCTCTTGTGGTTCCACAGCTGAATTAGATTTGTAGGTAAAAAATTAAATAATCCTCCTTTGCAGTAAAATAAAGCTCTGCTGACAATAAATGGTCTTAAACACTGGAGTTAATGTAGAACTCTCACCCTCTAGCCCTGAAGATCAGCACAGACTGCTGGTCACCACAGCAACGCAGACAACAGTCTCACCTAGTAGCTAACCTAAAGGCAAAGAAAGATTTAAGATGAACATCGACAATTTTGAGACGAATGGACTTACTTACATTTATAATCACTCCAGCTGGTTTTTGTGATACGTTTAATCTGCAGCGTGAAACTGTCAAGCACTAAGAAGTTCTGAAGTTTAAGTCGGTTTCTCACAGGGCAGATCCTTGTTTGAATTTTCACGTTCCACCTTAAAAGGTGCAACAGTTAGCTACATAGTTTGCGACGTACTACCTCCTCAGGCACCATTTAAGGTGGAACATGAAAGTATGATCAAGAATCTGGCAAATGAGAAGTGACTACAGCCTCATAAGAAGTTGAACATTGAAAGACATTTTACAGGAAATTTATTCTACTTTTTTCTACTTTTGTGGGAAAGTTTCCTGCAGAAATTGTGAGAGAAGTGGCTATAATTGAGCTAAAGTTCAAAGTAGAGCAAAGCAAGTCTGTGTTTTTGTTTATACTATACCTATTCTAGCACATTGGCACATACTAAGACTTTCAGTATTTACAGCCAAGATGGTAAAATGGACATAAAATGTTGTGGTGGTATGATTTTTTTGCTGAAAGGACAAAATGGCTCGTCTTAACATTTGGGTTGCCGACCCCCGCCTTAACCCGACAAATTTTTTATTTATATAGTAATATACATTATTATTTATATAGTTTATATAGTAATTATTTACTATATTTCTTTACTACACTCTTATTTTTATTTTGAAATGGTCTCAAACCAATTTTAAATCCTAATTTTTTGCATATACTGTTTGGTATTTTTCTACGTCCGTCCACCACAAGCACTGCATGTTGGTCCTTTGAGAAAAAATGTTTGGTCATGTCTGCTCAGTCTCTATAAACTGCCTAACCTAACACAAGCGCTAAAATGAAATGCTAAACGTTACATGTATTACTTGTGAAACAGGCCTAAGTGGTCAATTTTGCTTGGATGCACTCTATATACCGATACATCAGTGAACACCTAATTATCCTCTAAACGCTTGTCCGTGGTTCATTACCTAAGCATGTGTCTTAAATTGCAAACCAGACACGGCCACGACTCAATAACCAAAAGCTGACAAGGCTTCGTGTCGATTATAGTTAAATATCAAAATCAATAGCTCTTATTCATGCGTTCAGTCTGCTGTATCTGAGGCTAATGGCCACTCTAATGGCAGAGGTCAGCCTGTTAAAAGCTACAGAGTGTGATTTAAAGGACATCTCTGTGCTGAGGTATCAGTCACTGCTGCTTCTGCCTCTAATAAGCCTTGTGTAAGTATTATCCTGGCTGGCTTAAACCAACATTAATCAGCCCACTTCGGCTGTCAATAGACCCACTGACTGTGATCAAACACTCATTAGTCTGAGAAAAGGCCTCAATAATCGGGATCTATGTAGTATATCTTTTGGGACAAACTTGAGGCTACTTTCGCTGTCCCATGCTTGAAATTACCTAATGCAAAATCAATAAGGTTTCAGTCACCTGTTGGACCTTTCATTCGTGAAGATAAAAAAGTTACACTGTTATTTTTCGTGACCTCTCTGAACTTCTTTTGTACCAATCAGCCACAATTTTGGACCAAGGCTCTCCAGAGAGCTCAGAGATCACCTCGAGTACCATAGAGTAGTGCTTTACCTCTGACAGCAGGTTTTCAAAATGACAAAATCCATCCTCACATATTGATCAGTTATTTCTCCATCTCTAGGCTGGCCAGCCCCCCTCCGGTCCCCTCCCCTCCGCCCTCGCAGGCTCCCTATTGATCCTGCGTGGTGATTGGTCGAGCGGTAATTTGAGATGGACATTGACGGATGGCCACCAACTGTTTTTCTTTCGTCTCGTCCTCCTCTCCCGGGGTGATGAAGTCATAATGCAAGTGACACTGCCAGACTGGGACCAATTGGAGGAGCAGTAACCTTTAAAGCCAATAGAGGATGTCTGTTTGGAGAGGGCTTGCCTTGTCCTTTACGAATGCCCCTCAGGCGTTCGTTGGATAGCCCTCATAAATATAATACCACAGTAGGCCTAATGGTACAATGCTGCCCATGCAGAGAATCTTCAGATCTTTTTGGCAAGGCAGTGTTCATCTAACTTACTAAAGACAACATGGCCTTGAATTATAGACTTTTTCATTGGCTTAAACTTTAGGGAGGCATGCAAGATTTTTGAACCGATGCCATAATCCATTTAAAGACATTTCACTTTACGCAGAGCCATGGATGTATTAACTGGAGCTATTTTTAATTGGGAATTCCACCGATTCTTTAATAATCTCTGCATTCCCATTCATCCCATTCGTTGAGATGTAAACAAAGTCATAAAAAGTAAAAAATTATTTGAAGTGTACTTACCTTATTTTCCAATATTCATCACAAGCTGTAGCTGCCCCTTTAAGAGGTTGTCTGTGGTGCTGAGGTGACATGCAGAGGATTCCCCTTTAAGAGCATCACACTGTCTGTAATTGCATGCATGATTTAATAAAGGCGTAGAATATCATCAGACAGTTAACAGCCTGATAATGTGCACTGAGCTTTGACTGTTTGACAACTCAATCTTTTAAAACCATTTGCTCTTGTCATATCGGCAATAGAGAGAAACAAAAGAAAATTAGAAATTAGACCTCCTTTGAATCATGGTAACTAAAGAGTATTTGTCTGACACTGCAGCATGCTAGAGGAGGCACGAAATGAAAGTTAACTCTCAGTGGACCTGAACACAAAGTGCTGCTTAAACATGTATTAACAGATCACATGCAGTATATGTCCAAAAGTCTGTAGACACTTTCTCATCTGATATTTCTTCAAAGGAACATTGCTTTAAGGATTTGATTGAGCAGTAGTGAGGTCAGGTACTGATGTTGGATGGTCAGTTCTGGATCACTGCAGCTCATCCCAAGGGTATGAGATGAAGCTCCATCACTCCAGTGAACACAGTTCCACTGCTCCACAGCCCAATGCTGGGGGGCTTTATACCCCTCTAGCCCATGCTTGGCAGTGAATATGGTGACCTTATGGCTCATGAGCAGCAGCTCCAGAGCGTCCCATTCTATCGACAATGGCTGCACAGTAAAGTAACCAAAATCACCAATTAAAAGGAGTGTCCAGGTACTTTTGGACATATAATGTACATTCACTGCATATTTATTAGCATATTCAACACCCAGATTAAGATGTTCACAAATCACTGAATGGAGGCCAACTGGTGGGGTTTCTGAGAGCAGGAAACAGAGCGAACAAGCTGGCAGTAATGGATGAGTGTAGTGTAAACTGAAATGTAGCTGGGGTCTGGTTGGGGCCACCGGGCTTAGAGAAGCAGAACTTAAAGTATCTGTTCTTGAATTAAGTGCACACGAATAGAGGCCACGGGCCGAGCCACAGGGCACTTCCATTTCTCGTTTACAGGACATTAACGACACCCGATAAAGGATCCAGTAATTTAATACACGTTACCACAGCTTAGCCTTCGGACATCGCCGCTGCTTTTAGCTAAAAACAGTGTCTTAACATGCATCATGGGCCTATGTGAGCAGCTAAAACTCCTCATTTTTCACCCGTTTTGCTTACTGACCTTATCCTTCTTCTATTTTCTAATTTGACCAATAAAAAAGATGTAAAACTAATTATTTTACTCAGATATTTATTAATTTGAGACAATTCCAGTTACATGAATGTGTCAATGACTCAAAAAAAGAGACATCTAATATTTTTATTACCTCAGAGAAGTAAATTTAATATTTTATCAATTACAGGGACGTTTTGTCGGCCTCCCTGTGATACTGACTCAACAGATGTAGAACTAATATTTTTATAAAAGAGATCTAAAATTAATAAGCTTTTTGACTTCAGAGATTTCCTGTTCCTTGACTGTGATTCCAATTTTAAAATGTAAAACTAAAATGTTTTATTGTAGAGGCATAAAGTACCATTTGACATTACTTTTACGGATTCCCATTAACTAATTGTAGTGTTGCCACCAAAAAGAAATGTAAAACATTTATTTTTTTTACCTCAAAGATAGGGTCAAATTCAATGTACCAAAGACACAGACTGACGTGCCAAACATCCTAGGATAGCAGTATATAAATTGATAATGAAGCAGCGTCACCTCAGGGGACAGCTTGGAAATGCCCACAGCTGTTAAGTTGTGAGGCGTTATCTTGTGAACACTGGCCAGTGTGATCATGTCAAGGCGATGTGAATTTCTGGAGGAAATGAGGCAAGATAGTGGGCACGAGGTAGTTTTGCAGGTATTTAACATTGCTCAATCCACAGTGTCACATGGGAATACATCATAGAAGACATTACCACCCACAGTAGACAGTGCAGTGGCCACCCACGGTTGCTTAATAATCGTGACCAGCAGCGTCCGGCTAGAACTGTCCATACAAACAGACAAGCGACTCCAGTAGAAATCACATCCACATTCAATGCAGGAGGCCCCACATGCATATCCCATAGGTCAGTGCAGCATTCTTTAGCTTCCATGGGATATGGGAGCAGAACACCTACCAGAGTACAACTCTGGGCCCACATCACTGGACACAGTGCCTCACCTAGACTCGTGAGGTTGCTAACTGGGCCCTAGAAGACTGGCAACATGTGGTGCGATCCGATGAGTCACAGTGCCAATGGTTTCAGGCTGATGGTAGGGTTCGTGTGTGTCACAGACCCCATGGAGCCATGGACCCCATTTGTTAACAAGGCACAATGCAGGCTAGTGGTGGTTCCATACTGGTGTGGGACGTTTTCTCATGGCACTGGTTGGGTCTACTGGTCTACCACTGATAAACACAAAGTAACAAAGTAATATTTTATCCTAGAGATTTGAAATGATATTTTTATCCATTTGAGAAATTTCTTGACCTGAAAAAAATAGTTATAGAAATTAAATGATTATCTCAGATACAAATGTTTATCATCCTTTTGGGGGGTATTCAAAAAATAGATGAAAAATTGCTTAAAAACTGTACCAATTAAATATACAATCTAACTTTTTTTAAAATCAGAAGTGCTACCTTTACAATTACCTCAAATTATCCTCAAATAAAACTAATATCACCATATATGTTTGTGAGGCATCCAGTTAGCCTTGCGACAACTCAAAGAAGAGATGTAAAACTAAATTCATAATCTATTTGAGAAATGTCCAGTTAGCATTAATGTGACTCTGACCTGTACAGAAGTATCAATTTTTTGGTCAAATGAATGTAATAAAAAATGTAAGACTAATATCATGTTATCTGTTTGAGGGACTGTTAGCATTCAAGTGATTTAGATTCTAAAGAAGATGTGAAAAAGTTAATTTACTTGAAAAATATGAAAATAATACCATGTTATTCTTTGACAGATTTTCAGTTAATCTTCATGTGATCCAGACTCCAAAGAAGAGATGTAAGACTAATGTTTTTTTTACCTCAGATATGCAACATTTCATATTTTGGGAAACTTTTGGTAACCTGGCTGTGACACTGACTCATAAATGGTATAAATGTAATGTTTTTCCCTCAGAAATTTAAACCTAATATCATAGTATTAGCATTTTTGAGACTTCTAGTTAGCCTACCTGTGATCCAGACTCCAAAAGAAGAGGTAAGGTAATGTTTTTACCCCAGAAATGCAAAAATAATATCGCATCATCTGTCTGAGAGATTCATAGTTAGAATTCCCATTACCATGACTCAGAAACGTGAAACTAATATCATGTTTTTGAGAAACTTCCAGTTAGCCTGCCTGCCACCCAAACTCCAAAGTAATAGTTTTACCTCAGAAATGTAAAACTAAAAATGTAAAAGCTAAACTTCTGTTCGAGCGACTAGGTTAGCATTTTCACAACACTAACTTGTTGTGAAAGTTAAATTTTTACTTCAGAAATGTGAAACTAATATTATGTTATTTGTTTTTACCATTTCCTTTTAGCCTACCTGTTATCCAGACTGTAAAATAAGTGAATTAATATTTTTACCTCAGAAATTCAAAAATCACATCACCTCTTTGAGAGATTCATTCATTGAGAGAGCATTCTCCCTGATTCCACGTAAAACATTTATCTTGGAAATGTGACACTAAAATTACAACTTCTGTTTGAGCAAATAAGGTAGCATTTTCCTAACACTAGGTTGAAAGAGTTAAATTATTACTTCTGGGAAACTAATAGCATGTTATTTTATTTTAACCTCTCCAGTGAGCCTACCTGTTATCTCTAAAAGAAGAAGTGAGTTAATATTTTTACCTCAGAAATCTAAGCTAACAACTTTTGTTTGAGCGAGTTAGCATCCTCATGACGCTAACTCCATTAAAAAGTAAAATTATGACCTTAGAAATGTGAAACTCATATCTTGTTTTGCATTTTTGACATTTCCAGTTAGCCTACCTAAGATCCTGATCCCAAAAGAAGAGGTGAGTTAATATTTTTACCTCAGAAATGCACAAATAACATTACATCACCAGCGTGAGAGATTCATTGTTAGCATTCCCAACCCTGACTCTGTGTAAAAGTAAAATGTTTACTTCGGAAATGTTAAACTATAGTATCATGTTATTTATTTGAGGGAAACCTACCTGTGAACCAGACCTCAAAGGAATAATTTTTATTCAGGAATGTAAACTGATCGTTTCAGTTTGAGCGCTAGCGCTAAGCTAAAGCAACACGTTCAGCTTTTGTCATCAGGTGGAAGCGCGTGAGAGGCTTCCGCTTTCTTTCTAGTTTTTTGGGGGAGGTCTCTGTCTCTCTCTCTCTCTCTCTCTCTCTCTGTCTCTCTCTCTCTCTCTCTCTCTCTCTCTCTCTCGCGGGGGAGTAATTTGGGCGGATTGCGCGGACAGTGCCTCCGCTGGGAGCGCTGGCAATCATGGGGGAAACAATGTTTACATCGATCAGCTGTCAGGAAGATTTATGGCTTCATTTCGCCGTAATGGAGAATTAGTGGGAAGATTATCAGGGACTCAACGCTGCCGCTTGTTACCCCGCGTCCACGCTGCCAATTTGTCTCAACTCACCGCCCCCCCCCCAACCTCCATCTCACCCTTCCACAAAACACCCCCCCTCACCCATACACCACCGCCCCCCCCCCCTTCTCAACCGCAACCAACCCCACCCTCCACGACCCTGGAGCGGCCGAACGCTCGTGACAGCACCTTAATTCAATCAGCAGAAAACGCTGGAATTAATTTGTTACAAGAAAATTTAAATATGTTGAGAGAGAGAGAGAGAGAGAGAGAGAGAGAGATGTAGAGAGGGAGAGAGAGAGAGAGAGAGAGAGAGAGAGAAGTGGGGGGGGGGGGCAGAGAGAGAGAAAGAGAGAGAGAGGGAGAGGTGGGGGGGAGCAGAGAGAGAAAGAGAGAAAGAGAGAGAGAGAGAGAGAGAGAGAGAGAGATCGGCTGATTTATAGTGCCGGCCGAGTTATCGATCCTCTTCGATCCTGTCCCCGTGTCGAGGGTCTAATGTGGGATAATTTCCAATTTTAAGGCTCCTCGCTGAGATCAGGGCTCTGCGCGCGAGGGCAGGTCCGCAGCCTGTTGCTGAGGCGCTGTCAGAATGTAAATGCAGAAGCAGAGAGCGCGTGCTGGCGGGCGCGCGTTGGGTTATCAGTCCCGGCATCGTTAACGCGCCTGACACGGCGTTTATTGTGTGTCAGGCCCCGAGTAATAAGACACATGTAAGGAAATCAATCCAGGTAAAGCCGTCCGCGCAGTAATTACTGCAGGACCGAAATGCAGGAAGAAAGAGTGACGTGGGGTGGGGGGTGCTGGGGGTCTCAGAGACACAGCGGGTGGGTAGGAACTACTTTCATTTAACCAAATCCATATTCTTAACCCTTTTGTTGTGTTTGTATTATGCTTATGGACTAAGGGAAGTTATTGTTAATAATAATAATAACAATGTTTAAAAGTGCCCTGCGATGGACTGGCGACCTGTCCAGGGTGTATCCTGCCTTCCGCCCGATGACTGCTGGGATAGGCTCCAGCATGGATGTTTAAAAGTTTAAATTGAATTTTTTTTTTACCTCAGATTTTTTGGAGCTTAAAGTTTTGGACCAATATGCATCATATGTTTTGATTTTTTACCCCCCAAACATCAGTTTTATTACAAAACAGGAGCTTTACACAAGTAAATAAATAAATAAACAAATAAAACGTCAAAAACCTAAACCTAAAACCTAACACCAAAGCTATTCCTGATCCTAACCCAAATCCCAAACCTAACCCTAAACCTGACCCTGATCCCAAACCTATTCCTGATCCTAATCCTACTCCCAAGCCTAACCCTAAAACTGACCCTGATCCCAAACTTATTCCTGATCCTAATCCTAATCCCAAACCTAACCCTAAAACTGACCCTGATCCCAAACTTATTCCTGATCCTAAACCTAATCCCAAACCTAACCCTAATCCTAGCCATGATCCCAAACCTAACACCAATCCTTATCTTGATCCCAAACCTAACCTTAACCCTAAACCTAAACACTGTTGAGCATTAAATGAGTTGTACCTGGTAGTTCGTTGATACACAGACATGCTAAGTCATGGGACAGGAACTAGTATGGTGTAGGATCCTCTCTAGCCCAGTGAAGTGCAGCAACTCAATGTGGCATTGATTACACTTGTGGATGGAAGACGTCTGGAGGGATATTAAGCCCTGCCATCTGGATAGTCACCCACAGCTCTGTGGTATTTGTAGCAGGATCTTGGGTGTGAATGGACTTCTACACCACACCCCATAAATGCTCGACTGGGCTCATGTCAGGTGAATGTGCAGGCACATCATTCATCAGAACTTTCCAGAATGCTCATCAAACCAGTTCTGGGCAATCTGGGCCCGATGGCATGGTACATTATCCTGCCGGTACATCCTATCTATGTGGGGGTACCTGAAGTCCATGAAGGGCTGCAAATGGTCACCAAGCAGTGAAATGTAGCAGCCACTGGTCAATGACATGTTCAGGTTGACCAGTGGGCCCAACCAAAGCCATGGAAAACATTCCTCCCTAGTATGGAACTACCACCATCTTGCACAGTTCCTTGTTGACACCTGAGGACCATGGCTTCATGGGGGTCTGCACCGCCCACAAACCCCACCATCAGCCCGAAACAATTGTTATCATGACTCATTGGACCACACCACACGTTGCCAGTCTTCTGGAGTCCAGTTACCTCACAAGCCCAGGTGAGGTATTGTGTCCAGTGTTACAATGTTAGCAGTGGCACTCTGGTGGGTCTTCTGCTCCCATATCCTATGGAAGGTCAAGATTGCTGCACTGACCAACAAGATATGCGTGTGAGGCCTCCTGCATTAAATGTAGATGTGATTTCTGCCAGAGTTGCTTGTCTGTTCACACTGACAATTCCTGCCAGATGCTGCCAGTCTGAGAAATCCTTCAAAATGTGCTTGACTTGGGCAGTATATTGATACACTTCACTCTGAACTTAAACCAAAGGCCACAAAATTCCACTCCTGGCTTGGAACATACATCCACCTTTTACTATACTGGCTGAGCTACTATACAAAGTAGAGGGTGACACATTCTCTACAGAGTGTACACTACTCGAATTAAGCCATTAGATGTGTTTCAATAACTTTGACAAGCTTTCCTGAGTCTCTTGGCAGTTCATGTCACCCTCCATGAAATAATGATTCGTCCACCGCTCCCTTGGCCTTTGGAGAAAGTAATTATGTCTCAAGAACAAGTGGCTAATGTGATTTAGAAGATATTGTGGCTGCCTCACATTGTTCATACACATACATTGTAAAGCATTGTATGTTTCACAGTAAAATCAATAGCGAAATGTTCATTCATAGATGCAGTGCTGGTCCAAACACGATTGATTATGATAGCATGGACACTCATGACCCTCAGCTTTGAACTGAGGGTAACTGAGCGGATGGAAAGATGATAATGAAGTGGGCAATTACAGATGTACTTCAGTAATGCAGGAGCGTTCCATCATTCTGTCAGTAATTAAAACTGTTTTACACAATATTACAGGAATGTAAGAACAATTTATACATCATGAGTCCAAAAGAATCCAGACAGTTTGAGACTGAGTAAATTCAGCATATAAAAATGGCTCTGATGTCTCTTATGCAGGTCTGCAACTTTGGTTGGGGTGAAAAATGCCCAGGCACAGTTTTACTTGCCTATTTCCAACCATGTGACTTGGCCCTAGACTTGGCCTTTTTTAAGGGGCTCATGAATAATCTGATGAGCTCTGCTCTGATTGTCTGATTAACTCGAGGCACCGAGATGGCTTAAAGAGAAGAACGATACCACTTAATTAGCTATGTTACATACAGCTGTCATACTATTTAGTTAGCTATGCTAGTTTGCTAGTGGCTAATTTTACCTATACTAGCTACTTGCCTTCAGTCTCGACAGCAACACAAAGTAAAGTTGTTTGTTTCGGTTTACCAAGAAGTATATGGAGTTGATATTGTTGAAAGTAGGACAAACTGTCCACAAAGCGAACTGGCTACTTTGAAAAGTGCAGGCATGCCTTCACAGTTTGGAACGGTAAATTTCTGCATGTAGTCTGCCATTTTCATTGTTGCTGCTCCATTGTAGATGTTTTTGTGGGCTAGAATTTGGGCTGGTGTATGTAGATTCTGGGGCCGTACATATTAATGAGTAAATACTGTTATGTGACAGTTTAGGATTTTGGAATTGGCCTACTTTTCTGAACGTTTCTTCTCTACTGAACTCTCTTTGTTCCTTATATCGCTGCTATTGGAAGAAAACCTTATATGTCCATTTTTGGCATTTTTCAGTTTTTGACATAATTTGAAAATACCTGTTGCCCTTTACATTGTGTATGAATTTAATTAAGAATGCCCAAAATGACTGGGAAAAAATTCTGGTTCCACTGAATTACATTAAAAGTTTTTCCTTCTCCTGTAAAGTTACCATTTTGGAGACACAAGGTTTTCTTCAGACAAGAGCAATATGTAAATACATTTTTCTCTTCTTTAGAAGGTGAAAAGCATTGACCAACAGAATAGGATGCTCTTACGCAGCTGCACATGAGCCTAAGGTCACCATGCCCAATGCTAAAGCTGGGCTAGAGGGATATAAACTCCCCAGT
This sequence comes from Pygocentrus nattereri, assembly GCF_015220715.1. NCBI lineage: Eukaryota > Metazoa > Chordata > Actinopteri > Characiformes > Serrasalmidae > Pygocentrus > Pygocentrus nattereri. The sequence continues at coordinate 36,597,205 of NC_051229.1, forward strand.
ATTGTGCTGTGGAGCAGTGGAACTGTGGAGTAATGGAGCTCCATCTAATCCTTTTGGGATGAGTTGTGATCCAGAACTGACCATCCAACATCAGTACCTGACCTCACTAATGCTTTATCAAATCCTCACAGCAATGTTCCAACATCTAGTGTAAAGCCTTCCCAGAAGAGTAGAGGCTCTTCAAAAATACCCTTTATTTTAGAAGAAATGCTGGAGTCTACAAACTCCTGGACACTGATAGAGGTTAGAAAACTATTCAAATCGTTGCTTGTGATAAAGACGAGCCTAAATCGATGGTCAAGTCCTGTGAACAACACTGAGTCTGAGAAATGCACTGATACCTTGTGAGGAAAACAGCGTTGGAGGCAACAAGCAGAGTGGGATGATTCTCTCAGGAATATGAAGTGGAGCTTTGTGCAAAAACTCTAGAAAAAAAAAGAGTCTGAAGTGAGAAATATTGGTCTGGCTTTACAACCATTTTTGGCAAGGCAATTTCAGAGCTACCTACATTCAGGAAGAGAACGAAAAACAGGTAATTAGACCCTCAAGGGTTGGCAGAAAAAGTAAACGTTAGAAGAGTGTTTCAGGCTGATGTGGAGTGATTTCAGAGTGTAGCAGGCCTGTTTTTCCTGCAACGATGAGAACGTTTGCAGTGAAGCCCAAAAAAACACATAAGAGAGGAAATAGATACTATACAGGCTAGTTTTACATCGGGAGGTGGAATAATGTCATTTTACCACAAGACGGCTTTAATAATATTTCTGCATAATTACATGAATGGAAAGGGCGATTCGATTTATGCATTGCGGTCACACCAAAAGAGTTCGCATCACGTTCAGCTGTTTACAAGCACAAAACATGTCCAAACATAGAATTTCATTTACCCTAAACATCTAACCAGCTATCTTAAGTGAGTGCTGTTAGCATTGTTATTATCTTGTGAAAATTCAACCTTGCATGATGTGGTACGCTTCAGGTAGGACAATACATTGTATCTTGTTTTGAGACACTTCTCTGAGTGACTCCATACTTCAGAGAAAACATGGAAGCTCCTTTTCTCACAGAACATTATGAAATATTCCCTCACATGGTAATTCACATAGGATTAATGTATGTATATCTACAGTTTGTTTTATAGCACAAGGTCAATATAACCTGGGATTATTCCTACGGTTTCTTTATTGGTATAATAGTAAAATAACCTGAAGTTATTTCTAAGGTTCATTTCCTAGCCTGTGATTGAATTAACCTGGGTTACTGCTACACTGCATTTTCTATCACGGGATTATTATTTGTTCATATTAGAAGATTAAAATAACCTGGAATAACTGTTATTTCAGTGGCTCATTTTATAGCATGGTATGAAGAAAACCTGAGGTCACTTCTACAGTTCATTTTGTAGCACAGGATAAATATAACCTGAGATTATTTCGTTGCTATCTTTTATAGCATAGATTAAGATGACCTGAAGTTAATTCTCAAATTAATTTCATAGCACGTGATTAAGAGAACCCAGGTTACTTCTACAGTACAGTTTCAGCACAAGATCAATGTAACCTGGGGTTATTATTATGGTTTGTTTACTATTATATGACTACTTTAATTTGGGGTTATTTCTATGGTTTATTTTATTTTTAATATAACCTGGGCTTAGCATTTTTATATGGTATGTTTTATAACACCAGATTAATATAATCTGAGATTACTTCTATGGTTTTGAAACATGTCATTATTATAACTTGGAGTTAATTTTATGGCTCATTTTATAGCACGGGATTAATATAACCTGGGTTACTTCTACAGTACACTTTTTAGCCCAAGATTAATATAATCTGGGGTTAATATGGGGTTATTTATATGGTTTGTTTTAAAAAGAGGGATTAATATAACCAGGGCGTATGTTTTTTTCTACAGTTTGCTTTAGAACACAGCGTTTATTTTATAGCACATGACTCATATAACTTGGAGTTATTTCTGGGGTTTATTTTGTAGCATGGGATTAAAATGATGTTCATTTTTTTTCATTGTACAGCACAGGATTAATATAACCTGATTTTTTCTACAGTTTGATTCAGATTTAAAGAGATATACTGGGATTACTTCTTTGCTTAATTTTATAGTACAGGATTAATATAACCTGGGTTTTTGAATGGTTTGGGTCATAGATGGAATTAATATAATCTTCAGTAATTCCTATGGTTTGTTTAATAGAATGGGATTAATATAATTTGGGATTATTTATATGTTTTGCTTTATAGAACATGATTAACCCTTTAACAAGCCATAGGCCCACCGGCAGTCCCAAAGCTTTATTACACAATTCTATGACATAAGAATAGCTCCATTAGTTTGTATTGAAATCCCTGTAGTTACTGAGTAATAAGCCTTTGTATGAAACCTGTTTGTTTTATAGTAAATAAAAGGTGCTTTAGTCTTGTTGCTCAGCCCATGAACATTACCGCCACAGTGGATTCATATGGGACTCATATCACTGAGAAGCACTAATAATAATTACATTACCCCACCTCCCCATGTTAACCATTTCCCGTCCCAGTAGAACTTTTGTAACTGCAAAATGCATTTTGCTCATACGCTTCATATACAACTGACCAGCGATACATGAAGAAATCTACTTATGGCTCCAATAAGGCTTCTGCATTGTGCGTGGCCTTTTATAACAACGGGTCAGTAAATCTCTGCTACTGTGCACTTATTCAGTTTGGACATCATTGTCCACTGTTGGTCTCTCATAATGCTGGTTATGTAGCCCACGGATGCTGCCCAAAGAAGACTCAAATAGGCCTTCATCATCTATCGGGTGGACACTAATGATGTTACCACACAAGGCAGGAGCAAAAAAACGAAGATATTAAACAATTTCATATCAAAGAAAACTTTCATTTGCTCAGATATTGCTGTAACTCTGGCGTTTAAGCGAGATGCACAATCACACACAAAACAGAAGCTACATTTTCTTGCATTGTTCTGAATGTTCTTGAATGTTCTTGCATTCTGACCGGCTCTTTGAGGTTTCCTTAGTAAGGCAAAGGTTCGATTTAGAACTATATAGGGCCATTTCAGGCTTAAATGATTGAGTTTTTGTATATGGTTCTAAATAGAAACCTTATGAAAATGGTTCTATATAGCACCAAAAGGAGTTCTTCTGTTGTGTACAAGCTTGACATAACAATAGCAGAACACTTTTTGGTGCAATACCGAACCATACACAACATATTCTCCATCAATCTGAAGAGCCATTTCACCATGCAAAGAACCATTAAAGCATGCAAATGGTTCTACATAGATCCACTGTCATCTTTACTAAAGAACCCTTGAAGAACCATCTTATTTTAAGAGTGTAGAGGTATATACCGTTGTTTTCTGGCTTTCATTTTGGTTCTTTGAGCTGGTTTGAAGCTCTGGCCTGCGAACACGCTCTCACACAGGCAGGACTCTGCTGGACCCACCACTGGGGTTTCTCCTCACTGAAGCAGCCATCAGCTCACATGCAGTAGAAAACTCTTCATCGCTCTCTCATTCCCCGCTCTATCCTTCCGTCTCTCAATCTCCCGGTCTTATCTAGACCCCCGGGCTTCACCTGGACCGTGCCTGTGCTAAACGAACGTTAGAAAACCCTTCGCTCACGCAAACACCCCCCCTACACATACATGGCTCCCCCCAGTAGGCCTGCTAAGATTTTTCACAAAGACCCTCTTCTGTCGTTTTTTTCTGTTTTTGTCTGTGTCTTGTTTGTTTTTTTCCCTCCTTTTTGATAGAGAGAGCAGAATAGCGGAGCGTGAAACAGCTCCCTGCCGTTTTTCTGCAACAGATTTACAAATTACTTAACAGCTAGGCAGTGCAATAAAGCAATGCATACCGATTACCATGCACTAATTGATGCCTAATTAATTTCTGCTGCCATGCATAAATTTGGGGCTGCGCTGGAGACCCAGGCTCTTCAAGCGGAGCACAAACATATGAATAAACATGGAGGCAGGCTAGTAAAGCACAGCACGCTTTACAATCGCCAGGTGTGGAAGAGTTGAGGGCTTAATAATCAAGCAAGCATATGAGGGGAGAACACACGAGGGCCCACACCCACGCATATAGCATTCTCCAGACTATGCTCATCAAATTTCTGTCATCCTTATGGGTCTCCAATGGGTCTCAAACACCTTATGGATACAGTAAAGATTATAAAAGGTTTTTGGCTGGACACACCATTCTAAGTTTTCAGTGATACTAAACCTTTACTTTGTGTGGAATTTCTTTTTTTTACACCAAAACATTGTCAAAGCTATCGTGAAACAACGTTTCAATGTTTTTTCATGTAGTATCTTTCTGTTAGGAAGATCTTAGAGCCTTTAAACTCCCCAGACATTTTAACTTTGCTGAAATATTTGATTCCTCTTCAGGAATTCCTCTTCAGGAAAGTTGTTCCAAAGAAAGAGGGAAAAGACATCTTTATTTTTCCATAGTGTAGACCCCAGAATTGTAGCCTATATCACAGAATCTTGAAGGCCACCAGTAATATCAAAGTTCCACAGAAGCACAAGTTCAGCCTTTGGCCTTCATTCCACAAATGGAAACTAACCTTTGAAACACCTCATTTTGAATTCACTGTTTTTGTGATGTCACTAAAACCAAAGTACTAACATACTTACACATCTGCCCATTCAGCCTACAGCAGTTTAGCCCCATCCACTCACACTGAAGTTATAAGAAGTGTTTCAGCCTGTGCTGCTTTTTTAAAGGAGCAGAATACAGGGCAGCCAATTAGAACAGAGCTCATTTACATATATCAGTCTTAAAGGCACAGAAACAAAAACATCTTAAGGGAGAAAGAAAGGCTAGAAATGGTCATAAAAATAAAAATTATGAATGACTATTACATAATATGAAGGTGATCTTAACCTTTAAAAAGTTCACAATCGCAAATCTCTTTTTCTCACATGGTTCTTTAAGGAACCAAATGTGGTTCTTCTATGCTATCACTCAAAGAATTACCCTTAATTTATAGTGCAGAGCACATCTATCAGAAAAGTAGCACCTTTAACCTGCAAACACCTCTAGCCTTCCAAACCCCCCCCCCTCGTCGCCCCCGCCTGCCTGTCCTCTGAGCTTCTGGGGCGGAGAAAGTGTGAGGAGAATGACATGGGCACATTTCTCCCCTAATTTGTTTTAATTGGTCGCTGATAAAGTGATCCAGGTCAGAGTGGTGGAGATCAGGCACTCAGAGCAGCGAGGTTAATGATGAGGAGCGGATGCAGAGAGATTAAAAAAGCCCCTCTGGCGACTCCACCACAAAACTACACTGCTTAGACCTATAATATTCAAAAATGAAGGTACCAGGAACAGTCCTTTGGAACGATACCATAGAAGAACCGCTTTTGTTTCTGTGAAGAACCTTGAACTGAAGATTTTTGACTGAGATTTTTGATGAACCAGGTTTTTCAGTGAAAGAGGTTCTTCTATGGCATCACATCAAAAAAACACTTTACTACTTTACTAAGAAGAAAACAATTGTCACGATTGGCCCCTCCCAGTCCTGTCCATGTGTTTGTGTTGTGTTTTGGTTAGTTCATGTGCTTTTTGTGTTTCTGTCTAGTCCAGCCCCTTGTTTCGTGACTCCGCCCTTGATTGTTTCCACCTGTCCCTCATCGTCCCTGTTGTATTTAAACCCTGTGTTTGCCCCTTGTCTTTGCTGGTCTTTGTTGTTTGTTTGTTTGTATGTTTGCTGGATGTTTTGTTTGTCTTGCTGGTCTTTGTTTGATGTTTGAATTGTTTGTAAGCCTGTTCTGACGTGCTGTTTGTATAGCTTGGATTTGTTTGTATTTTGTTATGTCTGTCCCTCAATCTATCTGTGCTGGCTATATGAACCAGGACTGTCATGACCATGACCCTGGATTTGCCCTTAATAAAAGTCGCATATCTCAGCGTATGTGTCTGCCTCCTCGCTCCCCAGCGTTACAACAACGGAACCTACAGCATCTCCCATTACAGCTCAAGATGATCCAGTATGATCTCCAAGAAATGATCTCTTGGTTAGTGAAATTGTATGTAATATAAATTTCTAATAGATGTATTACTTGTTTTAAGTAGTGGTGATGCTCAACTATTAAATTTAGGCCTTTAATTTTGGACCCCTGAAGACTTGAATTGAATAGAAAGCCAGCTTCTATGATAATGCTCATTTCTGCTGGTGTCCCTGATATTTCAGTATTCTAGTACTATGCTAGTGCTAAGCTAACACCAATTCACAGGAAAAGATTTTGGTTCTAGATGGTTCTTGTAAAACACACTCCACTTGTTGTATCAGTTTTACAGTGACCCTTTCAGTAGAGAGTTCTGTCACAGAGCTGCCATCACTGTTTTCCATTCCTAACAACTAACTAGAACCTGCTTAAGCTACACTCACAAGCTTCATTTCTCAAATCAGATTTTTCGCTCAAATCCGATCTCTCTGACATGATGGTTCACACTCGTTTAGGTAAGTGACTCAAATCTGTCATTAATGTGATGAACCGGCCTGAAATGACCCTCATGAGCTCCTCCTACTCAGTAACGTCACATGACTGAATCACTGCATCATCAGCACAAACTAACGAGCAGAACGAGCTTCGCTGAGAAGATCATTAACTCTGATCAGCTCTCAGCTTCGTTATTAGAGCCAGACGAAGGAGGAAAAGGTGAGATGAGCTTAGTTTACAGGATTTAATCTTCTGTTCGGTGTTGTTACCATGGTAATGCTGAATGATGGTGCACGCGCAGTGGGAAATAAAGCACATGTATTCCGATCTGAGCGTCACATTAATGTTGCACAGCCACAAATCGGATACGCATCTGATATAGAACCACATATGAAAGTGGCTCTGGTCAGATTTGAAAAGTTCAGATATGGGTGGTCCACACAGCCATGAGATATGAGTCATATTAGGGCAAAAAATCAGATTTCTGTCTCTTCAATCTGGTAATGTGAATGTAGCCTTGGACCATGACTTGTATTCACGGTCAGTGACGTGCCTAGAACTTCCAGATGGTCTACAGTCCACATGTCAAACCACGGGCCAAGTCATTCAACACTGTTCAGTAGTGTCACCTGATATCTAGTGACTAGTTTAAGCAAGTAGGCAGTTTTAAAGACTCTACTGTACAGTGGGGAAATTTAACGAGGTTTATCTGTAGCTAATATAGACTATTGTTTTATAAAAATCAATTTATTGATTTATTTTTAATTATTTTGAAATTGTTACTGCGTAGTTTGCTGTTGCAGTTTTGCCATATTTTGAATAAACAGTGGCCAGTTGGGGGTCACAGCAAAATACTGAGAAAAAATGAAATATAAACACAGCATATGGATTTGTTGAGATTTTTTAATATGGCCATTTTAGTGCTTGAGTTTGACACCCCTGCTCTAGAGTGATGTTCTTCGTAATGAAAGTGGTCCCACCTAAATGTGATTGGTTGCTTCCTCTGTTAATTCTGTATTATGTTGGTAGTTAATCTTATGTGTAAGGCCTTTAGTCCAGCTTCTGAAGCCCTGACCAATGGGAGAGTTCACTTGGCTTGTACCCACTCAGATACCACAGAGGAAACAATCCTGAGAGGATGATTTTACATCAGGTGGCATAAAATCGTAACCCTTTTGTTTCCCAACAAAATTTGACAATATAATATAATATAATATAATATAATATAATAAGAGCATTACTGCAAAACTGAAGTACAACAACCAAATAGTTGTGATTATTTCAAGAAATAATGTTAATGATTTCTTTTTTTACCCACTTTCACTCAAGAAAATCACTTAACGGTCTAGAAATACCTTTGTATGCAAAAGTTTGTGCGCCCCGGTTGAGTTGATGATTTTGTGAGTGTAAATAAGTGAACACCTCCATTACAGAGAAACACTTCTGCACATTTTATTGCACAATTACTTTTTACTTGTCAAACATTAACATATTGAGGAAAGGATAAAACATTAAAAGTGGCCAGTGCAAACGTTATGGCAGCTTTAACATTCAACACAGCAAAAAAGTGGAAATTATGCACTAAAAATGGCAGAAACATGCCCATAAAAATGTTTTTTTTCCAAGATTCTTTTCTTTTTTTCACATAGAAAATCTTTTTTTTTAATCTAACAATACTCTCCCAACAATTTTAAAATGAGAAATATATTTTGTTTAAGATCATTCCATTGGCCAACATATTATTTTGTGCATCTCTGTGCTTCTTTTGTTTTCTTCAGCCACGGTAACCTCATGGCTGCGACAGAGGAAAGTGCAGGCAGGCTGCTCCGGTGCAGGCGAGTGCATGTGTGGCACCGTACCCGAGTGCATTAGAAGCCGGTGACAACCACAAAGTGCATTAAGAGTGAGATATATCTGCATGGAGGCTCACTCTGGAGTCGGACCACCAGACTGATGGATGTCCGGTGGTGGCTATTTATGATATGGCGGGCTTTTAATTCCTAAAAGGAGAAGGCTTATCAATCCGCAAGACCTGGGCTCGCATTCAACCAAGAACACTAGATCATAATGCTGACGGGAAAACGAGCAAATGTAACATTAGATTGGCCACTAAATGCATAAAGCTGAATGCAATGTAGCTCTTACAGTTTATCAAATCTAAATAATAATCTAACCCGATATACCTCCTTAGCTCATTTTGTCAGTGGAGGTGATTTCACGGGCGGTGGGATCTTTTATTTTCCATTTTTTCCGTTTTTAAGTAACACGGACAACCCCCCCCCAAACACCAGTGAAAGAGAAGATGTTTGATAATTATTTCATTACACTTATTTCTCTCCCATCTGGGTTGACAGGTGAGTTATTAGATCATCTCCTCCTCAGATAAACATATTCATTTGTGCCATGAATGACTGCGTCAAGTGAATATGAGCGAGTAGACTGGAGCCTCTTTTTATTAATTATCTCAGACTGGAACAAAGACCTTTATAAGAAGAGGAAAATGGGGCCTTGTTGTTGTTGATTTATTGGTGAAATATATATTATATATATATGTTTATAATCACAAATCTGTGTTGTTTCTGTCTGTGCCATTATAATGAAGCTAGAAGCCTAGTTTTAAACATCAGTTACATTTGTAAACACTGCAGCACCATGTTTGTAATCTTTATTTAAAGGAAACCTTTACCAATTTCTTTTTATTTTTTTCTATGACTTTGTAGACAAGAAGTAAACAAAGTGATTCCGAATGTTTGGTGTGAAATAACTGTGTCCTACATCCAGTTATGTGGGAGGGATACATGCAGAGTGAGGTAAAATGGTATAATAGTGAGATGTATGCAGTATTTGGGCCTAAAACATGCTATCAATTCATTTATTTTTAATTCATTCAATGCGGGGTAATACATGCAGGGCACTGTAAAGCAAAATAGCCCCAAAATAAAGCACATTTTTAAAGATTTGTCACTATTTAACATCATCAACATTCCAGAAGACTCATGTAGGTTCACTGGTGGTTTTGGATAGTAAATAAAATATCTATGTTTGTGTTGTAGTCATGGCGACCCCTGGCTCCTATCACCACCACTGTAAAGAGATCTGAACCATTTCACACCAAACCCCCCTAGTTACAGTCAAAACACTCAGTTAGGCAGAAAATGTGAGTTCCGCTGGTTGAATTCTTTTACTAAGTTATTGCCAGCAGTAATAAAAGCATAAATTATTTCTGATTTGTTCACTGAAACAAGAGGAGAAATTATGTAGCTTTATGTAAGTACAGCTCCTAAACTTTCAACGTTTGTGTCTGTATGTAGAAAAAGAGATACATTATATTGCCAAAAGTATTCGGTCGTCTGGCTTCACACGCAATTGAAATTGACATCCCATTCTTAATCTATAGGGTTTAATATGATGTCAGCTCACCCTTTGCAGCTATAACAACTTCAACTCTTCTGGAGAGACTTCCCACAAGGGTTAGGAGTGTGTTTATGGGAATTTTTGACTGTTCTTCCAGAAGCTCATTTGTGTGGTCAGACACTGATGCTGGACGAGAAGGCCTGGTTCGTAGTCTCTGCTCTAATTCATCCCAAAGGCGTTCTATCAGGTTGAGGTCAGGACTCTGTGTAGGCCAGTCAAGTTTTTCCACACCAAACTGGCTCATCTATGTCTTTACGGACTTGCTTTGTGCACTGGTGCGCAGTCATGTTGGAACAGGAAGGGGCTGTCCCCAGACTATTCCCAAAAAGTTGGGACCACGAAATTGTCCAAAATCTCTTGGTCTGCTGGAGCATTAAAACTTCCTTTCACTGGAACTAAGGGTCCGAGCCCAACTCCTAAAACAACCCCACACCATAATCCCCCCTCCACCAAACTTTACACTTGGCACAATGCAGTCAGACAAGTACCGTTCTCCTGGCAATTGCCAAACCCAGACTCGTCCATCAGCTTGCCGGATGGAGAAGTGTGATTCGTCAGTCCAGAGAACACGTCTCCACTGCTCTAGAGTCCAGTGGTGACACTTTACACCACTGTATTCAACGCTTTGCATTGCACTTGGTGATGTAAGGCTTGGTGATGTAAGGCTTGGCCGCTGACCCACTCTGTCATTTTACGTGGCCGACCACTTCGTGGCTGAGTTGCTGTCATTCCCAATTGCTTCCACAATGTTATAATCCCACTGACAGTTGACTGTGGAATATTTAGTAGTGAGGAAATTTCCTGACTGGACTTGTTGCACAGGCGGCAGCCGATCACGGTACCACACTGGAATTCACTGAGCTCCTGAGAGTGACCCATTCTTTCACTAATGTTTATAGAAGCAGTCTGCAGGCCTAGGTGCTCGGCTTTATACACATGTGGCCATGGAAGTGATTGGAACACCTGAATTCAATGATTTGGATGTGAGTGAATATTTTTGGCAATATAGTGTATTTTATTATGATAAGAATTTGATGGAAATTGATTATTGTTTCTACAAAGTTTTAAAAATGCATGAAAAGAACTTTTTTTTGGCCACATTTTTGTCAATACTTAAGTTTGAAATTAATAAAAAAAAACTGAAGAGTACAGAATCTAAATCGAATGTAAGAGTAATTTATTGCATAAATTACTACGTACTTTTTTCTATAAGTGCATTAAAACAGTACAGCAAAATAAAATAAATAACTTCATCACTTTGTCTGAAACTGATGAATGCTGAAATAAGAGTAAACAAAACTAGGGAAATACCATTAAAAGTTAGTTTTCATTGCCAAATTTCAGCATAACTCAATGAGATATAAACTGAAACCTTAGAGTAGACATGCTTGTTTGTAGAGACACAGATTTCTTTACAGTGGTGGTGATAGGAACCAGGGGTTGCCATGACTACAACACATAATTAGCCATTTTATTTACCATCCAAAACCACCAGTGAACCTACACGTGCCTTGTAAGTTTTATATAGAATTTTGATAATGGTCAAAGTGTGGTAAATCTAAAAAAAATCAATCAGTATGTTCATAACCATTTCATGTAGGAACTTTTTTGGAGGGAGCTTTTAGAGGTGGGCGTCTGGTTCCTATCACCACCACTGTGAACAGTTCTGAGTCAGTAAGTTTCTCTAGAATGGCAAGTTTCACACCAAACTACTCTGAGTGACTCTGTTTACATCTTAATGAGTTAATTACGCAGGAATTTCAGAAAAATCAGAAGATCTACTATAAACCTATAGGAGCTGCATGGGCAGCCTTCGGAGACAAAAACTCCAGATTTTTCTAAGTTCTCAGATGGAGTGATGGCCCCTGTTAAGAGTGTAGCACACAGAAAAAAAAGATGATTGGTTCAGATGATGGAAGACGTGAGAGGATGTGAGGATGGACCAGGCCTCTGAGAATCCCTTGGGAAATTCCAATAGGACCCAGAGGTAATATAGTCCCCACTCAGCGTGATGTAGAGGTTCAACAGTGAGTCTTCAGACAAATACGCGAGCACACACACACACACACACACATGTAAGCACACTCAGGCACACTCCAACACATACAATCAAGTCTGTGGTGCACAGAACAAGCTATTTATACACTTTTATAGATGATGGTTCTTGAATGGTTCTTCCCTTAAACATAAAATATCGTGCAAAAGTCAGAGACGTCCATCATCCTTTATTTATTTCATTTCCAGTCAAAATGACATGTTATTCAGTTTTTTAGGGCATATTTCTTAGGAGAATAGATGTAGGATAATCCACTAGCATAAGGAAGGAAAAATTTAAAGGAAAGTAAAAAAAAAAAAGTGAAAAATATAGGGCAGAACGGTGGTGTTGACGCTTCACAGCAAGAAGGGCCTGGGTTTGATACCCCGGCCAGGTGACCAGGGTCCTTTCTGTGTGGAGTTTGTACATTCTCCCAGTGTCTGCATGGGTTTCCTCCCACAGTCTAAAGACATGTGGTCAGGCCAACTGGACATGCTAAGTTGCCTCTAGGTGTGAATCCATATGTAGGTATGAATGTATATGTCTGTGATGAACTGGCAACCTGTCAAGGGTGTTTCCTTTAGATAGACCTAATAACTGCTGGGATAGACTCCAGCTCCTCCCATGACCCAGAAGAATAAGTGGCTTAGGTAATGTGTGTAATTAAAAGCTACAGAGAAAATGTGGCTCCTAGCAACCACCTGGAAGAGCTGGTAGACCCCAAACCTGCCCCCATCAGATAAACAGCACTTAAAGCTTTCATCTTTGAGAGAGAGGAGAAAATCAAGCTGCTTCAGATCTGAAAACATCCACAGGTGTTTCTGTCCATCCTTCCACTGTGAGAAGATGACTCAGCGTGTGGGTCTGAAAGGACGTGTAGCTGATCAAGAAGAACCTCACTGAGAAAAGGAGACGGACACATCAAACAAAGAAGCTGAACGATGGACTGACCACCCCAGAGTCCAGACCTCAACACCACTGAATGGGTTTGATTACTTCAGAAAATCATCAACCAGCTTCCCAGACTGAACTTTGGAGGTGTGTCTGGAGATTTACTGGAGAAACTGAAAGTGAGTCTCCTGAAAAGAATGAAAGCTGGAATAAAGGTACACAGTGAAACAGTAAACACTCTAACATCGAATTTCATATTTATTTGTTGGCTTTTGCTGAATATATATTTTGTTTTTTTTTTCCTAACACTTTGACTGGAAATTGTCTATACACCACTGTTCTGGCTGAACACCATCTGCTAATTTTCTTGTTTAGTCTAGAACCAGATTCAAGACTAAACAAATGCAGAATCTGGAACTATAACTGCTGATGCACAGCGTTACTGTATACAATCATTTTAAACATATTTTACCGTGTCATTGTTTCAGGCTTTCCGACATCATGACTTGTGAAGACCTTTCGAAGAACCTTTCTGTGCAGCTGCATTTGGGTCTGCTGTACATAAAAGGGAAATTCCATCATTTTTTCAAAATTTCTGCCTCACTAAATGGTTAAGATGTAAACAAAGTCATTCAGAGTTGTTTGGTGCAAAACCCTCTGTGCTAGAGAAACTAACCGAGTCAGAATTGTTCACAATGGTGGTGATAGGAACCAGAGACATCCACCTTTAAAAGCTCCCTCACAGATTGTTTGGATAAAATAGTAATATTTAGATTTTCCACTATTTTCCCATCATCAATTCATTCCCATCACCAAAATCATTTATTCCATATAAAACTTGGAAGACTTGTGTAGGTTCACTGGTGGTTTTGTATGGTAAATAAAATGTCTATATTTGTGTTGTAGTCATGATGATCCCTGGTTTCTATTTCCACCACTGTAAAGAAATCCGAGTCTCTACCATGAACCATTGCACAGCAAACCACTTCAAATGCAGATTAAAAAAAAAAGTCAGAATTATCTTATCTTGCTGATACACACATATCTGCTCAGGCCCTGCAGGTGTTCCAGAGCACACCGTGTCCTCCAACGGTTAGAACCTCATCAAGGAAAAAACAATAAGCTCCCAGCACAACATTTGCCATCCCACTGTAAACAAGATTATTTTAGCACTGAGAAAGTTGTATTCAGTCTAGACCATGTTCATACCTGTTTATGATCCACTCAATATCTCTTAGGCTTTATTTCTCACTGATGCTTATTGCTGTGTCGTCTGTGGCTGTATCACTGGTGTCCAACTTTTGCATTTGGATAGCTGACACTTTTTGATGTATGACTTCAGCTTGACCACCTTCTGCACCGAGAATACAAACAGAGAGCTTGTCCGACACACACTGTCAGTCAAACAGTAATTCTTTTGGGGCTCCAGACTGATTGACAGGTCTCCGTTGTTTCAATTGCAGCAGCTTCCAAACTGAGGTGACATTTCCACAAAGTGCATTAAGAGTGGGCCATTAAGAGTGGAGCCTTCCCATGGGGCCTTTCACCTTTGACAGTCCACAAACTGGTGCCCCATGTGATGATGGCTTCAGAGTTCAGATGAGTACAAGAAGGCACACCACTGACTAACTCCAGAGAACTAACGTAGGGTCATGATGCCAAAACGTAGTACTTAAGGACGATAAATTGATTTATATGTATCTTTCTATATAAACCAGGGCTGTCAATGATTACAATAATTTATTATGATTAAACAATGTATATGTCTGTCTGTCTGCCCTGTGATGGAGTGGTGACCTGTCCAGGGTGTTGGAAGAAAACCTTGCATCACCAAAACGGTAATTTTAGAGGAGAAGGAAAAAACCTACTTTACTTTTAAAGTAAGTCAGTGGAACCCGGTTTTTTTTTCAGGTCATTTTGGGTCATTTCTTCTGGTCCATTCATCATGAAATTTACAGAAAATGTAAAGAACAACAGGCATTTTCAAATTATCTCAATAACTGAAAAACTTCAAAGCAATGTGATCTAACTGCTCACCATGTGGCCATGAGGGACTGGGATGCAGTCTCACTTCATCTAAAATGCAGGGGTGTGGCTAAAACAAGGCTAAAATCTTTCAGGCAGTGTTTTTCACTTTAAAAGAAATCAAACAGCTGCTTAAAATTAGAAAAAAAAAAAATATATATATATATTACTTCCACAGGTGTACATTTAGGCCTTAGGGGTTTTATTTGAAGGACAGGATTTGCTAGACTCACAAATTCAAGTCATCAACACAAAGTGCTCTGCAGCTGGGCTTCAGCCTGAGCTACTACAGATGAGTCAAAGCAGTAAACTATTAAACTGCATTAAAACCTTTGTGTTAATAATTCATCACTTTAACCACCTTTTTTATAAGTGCATTTGAAAAACAATGACAGGACAATTAATACATTCCTAAACCGGGACAGTATTATTGAAAATGAGTATGATTACCATTACTAAGGATTACTATAGCTCAAAGAAAATGCTCCCTCCCTCTTTTAGATAACAGCAGTGACGCACAGATCCCTGCGAGAAGCAGTTAGGGAGAAATGAGAAGCACACAGGAGGCGAAGTTTGTTTTGATAATCTTATCATTTGCCTGGGCCTCTTAGGAGAGCTAATATGCAGGTAATGAAAGACTCTGAAACCATTTCCTTTGAAGCGGGGGCTCGACATAAGCTTTGTGGTGATCATTATGTATTTATTAATTATTCTATTATCAGGACGGTTGGGTCCCCGGATTGAACGGGTGCTGTTTGAAACGCTCTGATGTACATCTGAGGACGGAACATCAGTTAAAACACATAGTGGAATTAATGAAGGGAGCAGAATTCGGCATGAAAAGGCAAATAATTAACAAATGTGTCTTGGGGGAATACTTCAAAAAAGGGCCTCAAAGTGCTCTGGTTCAGAAAAAGCTTCCCTTCAAAATGTAACGTAAACACCGGCATTTATGCAAGATCAGAGCTTCTGAAATCTGCCCTAACGTCTCCTATTAAAAACACAAAACGTCCATTCATCACTTTGAAAGTTTGCGGGTCACGTCTGCGCTCGCGTGTGTTCTTACGCTTTTGATAGCGGTCGAGCTCGTCCACCTGGACTGAGGGGACTTTGCTTTTACTTTGTGGAGGAAAAAAAAGAAGTTGGTGGTCTTTGATAATCTTTGATGACGTGGGAGCGAGTAGTGTGGTCTGACACAGGCTGGGGTGTAGAAATGGGCCCATGGTTTAATACTTATGTGAGTATAGACATTATAAACTCCCTTAACCTGTTAACTGTTGGCCCATTTTTGCCTGAACTTACACTCAAAGGCGCTGTTCCCAAATACTTTGGACAACAGTCAAACTAGGACATTGCATTAAAACCTCTGTAGTGTTAATATTTCATCACTTTAACGGCATTTTTTTAAAAAATGCATTTGAAAAACAATGACAGGACAACTAATACGTTCCTAAGCCCTGACAGTATTATTGAAAATGGATATAATTACCAAGAATTACTGTAGCTCAAAGAAAGCGCTCCCTCCCATAACAGCGATGACACACAGATCCCTGCGAAAAGCAGTTAGGAAGAAATGAGAACTGTTAACTGTCACCCCATTTTTGTCTGAACTTACGCTCAAAGTAAAGGGGGCACTGTTCCCACATACTTTGGACTATAGTCATGATCTGGGTGTCATTTGAAAAGGAAACGATCTCAAGTTTTTACACAGCTGTCAGAATATTTCTATGAATTACTCACACAGAGTAACAAAGTCTAGAATGGAGGAGTTTATTTCCACCAGACTCATAGATCTCTAAACTGATCTCAGACTCTTGCCGTGCTATCAGACCATGCTTTTAATGGAGCATTAAAAATAATAATGCAAATCTTAGTGCACATAACTCTTGCACAGGCCACATTTTATGCAAACATTTAAAAAAAAATTTTACCACTCCCCCCGATGTGTTAAATTCTGTAAATAAACAGTAATTGTCCCAACAAGAAGTTGGGACAGGGGCATGGTTACCATTGTGTTACATCACCTTTCCTTTTGACAACACTCAATAAGCATTTGGGAACTAAGGACACAAATTGTTGAAGCTTTGAAGGTGGAATTCTTTCCCATTCTTGCTTAATGTACAACTTCAGTTGCTCAGCAGTCCGGGGGCTCCGCTGTCGTAATTTGAGCTTCATAATGCGCCACACATTTTCAATGGGAGACGGTCTGGACTGCAGGCAGCCCAGTCTAGTACCTGCACTCTTTTACTACGAAGCCACGCTGTTGTAACACGTGCAGAATGTGGCTTGGCATCGTCTTGCTGAAATAAGCAGGACGTCCCTGAAAAAGACGCTGCTTGGATGGCAGCAGATGTTGCTCCAAAACCTGTATGTACCTTTCAGCATTAATGGGGCCTTCACAGATGTGCAGGTTACCCCTGCCATGGGCACTAACACCCCCCCACACCATCAGAGATGCTGGCTTTTGAACTTTGCACTGATAACAATCCGGACAGTCCTTTTCCTCTTTGGCCCGGAGGACACGAAGTCCATGATTTCCAAAAACAGTGTGAAATGTGGACTCGTCAGGCCACAGGACACTTTTCCACTTTGCGTCAGTCCATCTCAGATGAGCTCGGGCCCAGAGAAGCCGGCGGTGTTTCTGGGTGTTGTTGATATGTGGCTTCGCTTTGCATGGCAGAGTTTTAACTTGCACTTGTAGATGGAGCGACGAACTGAGTTCACTGACAGTGGTTTTGAAGTGTTCCTGAGCCCATGTGGGAATATCCGTTACAGAATGATGTCGGTTTTTAATGCAGTGCTGCCTGAGGGGTCGAAGGTCACGGGCATTCAGTGTTGGTTTTCTGCCTTGCCGCTTACTTGCAGAGATTTCTCCAGATTCTCTGGATCTTTTGATGATATTATGGACTATAGATGATGAAATCCCTAAATTCCTTGCAATTGCACGTTGAGAAACATTGTTCTCAACAATGTTGTTCACAAAGTGGTGAACCTCGCCCATCCTTGCTTGTGAACAACTGAACCTTTCAGGGATGCTCCCTTTATACCCAATCATGACACTCACCTGTTTCCATTTAACCTGTTCACCTGTGGAATGTTCCAAACATTTTTTGAGCATTCCTCAACTTTCCCAGTCTTTTGTTGCCCCTGTCCCAACTTCTTTGGAACGTGTTGCAGGCATCAAATTCAAAATGAGTGAATATTTGCAAAAAACTATAGAGTTTATCTGTTTGAACATTAAATATCTCGTCTTTGTAGTGTATTCATGTGAATATAGATTGAAAATGATTTGCAAATCATCGTGTTCTGTTTTTATTTATGTTTTACACAACGTCCCAACTTCATTGGAATTGGGGTTGTAGTTCATATAAAGTTCAATGTATGTTGGCTAAATGATAAACAATAAAACATTCAATAACTATTGTAAACTGATAATTACTGTGAAATATTACTACCACTATGCCATAAAATACATATTTAACTGGAAGCTGGACTGAAATAAGCTCGGCTTGCTGTTCATATTACTGTTGAAACAGCAGAGTTTAACATATTGGAAAAAAATAAAGTGCCATAACTTTTGCACAGGTTGCATTTTTCCCCCAACATGTTAAATTCAGCAAATAAACAGTGATTGTGTATTAAAATGTGCACAATGTAGAAAATGTAGAGGGTGTGGAGATTTGTTTACACTTAGAAATCAACAACATGTCCAGGGTGCCCAAACTTTTGCACATGACTTTTTGTCTCCTCGGCTCATGTGAGTGGTTGTCTGTGTTTCAGACACCTTTTTTTCTACCACTGCATCCCTGAACACCGTGGCTGAGCTCCGGGATCACTCTGGAGTCCATCGTGGGGATTTACAATGAGATTAGAGTGACATAAACAAAGTGAGAGCAATTAGCAGTTAGCCCGTCAGCCTCGTTAAACGATCCTGCTTGGCAGAAATAAATGAGGCCACTTGAGCGAAGGGCTGTGCTGGTCGCATTGAAGGGATTACCAGGGTTCAGTGTTGGCACACATACAGATCCGTTTCTCTTTCTCTTTTACACACAAAACCACCCCTGCTAGCCTTGTTAGACCTCCAGGATCTGTGTGAACGTCCAGACCTCACAGATCCCGCGCGGCTGGTGGAGGTAAGTGAATCCACTGAATGGTGTGGAGCCTTGGAGTCAGGGGACACATTTACAGCACATTAAGAGGTTAAAAGCAGGGAAGCCCTCCATTGTTCCTCCAACGCTTCCTCTCAGGCCCTCCATGCAGACTGTAATGCTGTACAGGGTTACAGACGAGTGGAGCATTTTCAGGGCGGAAAATGCTTAACCTGACAGTTGGATGGCTCTCCATGGGTTGCTGGGAATGATCTGGGACGGAAGTCTGGGGCACGAAGGGACAGCGAGGCATAAAAAGGTTCACACAGGCTTAGAGAGGCCACACATGCTGCTGTGGGTGTCGAGTAATACAGTCATGACAAATCCTTCTATAAACGCTGGGAATTTGGCAGCGTTGTGGCGCAGAAGAACAACTTTAGATGTCCAGAGGTTTGTAGACACCTGCTTTCATCGGAAATGAAGGCTGTTAAAAGGTTTAGGTTGGTTTGTCCACCATTTGCAACAGTAACAGTCTTCTGGAAAGCTTTGTAGGTAGTTTGACCAGAGCAGGATGGGTCCCCCTTTGTGGGGCTTCCCAACGTTTCTTCCCAAGGTTTCTCCCTCAGCTCTGAGGCAGTTTTTCCTTGCCACCGTCGCCCCTGGCTTGCTCACCTGGGGGTTTTACATTCATGTTAAAACTTTGTCTTTTCTGGAATTCTGTGAAGCTGCTTTGTGACAACATCAGTCGTAAAAAGCGCTACAAATAAATTTGATTTGATTTGATTTGACTTTACACTAGATGTTGAACATTGCTGTGAGGATTTGACTCAGCATTACTGAGGTCAGGTGCTGATGTTGGGTGGTCAGTTCTGGATCACTCCAACTCATCCCAAAGATATTGGATGGAGCTCCATCACTCCAGAGAACACAGTTCCACTGCTCCACGGCCCAGTGCTGGGGGCTTCATACCCTTCTAGCCCACGCTTGGCCTTGGGCATGGTGACCTTCCAGAGCATCCGATTCTATTAGTATGTGCTTTTCTGTACAGATTATACAAACAATCCACAATAGAATCAGCAATAGTTGCACATCAGTTTTCTCCTGCAAGCACATTCAGCTGTCCAATGACGTTGCATCAAATGACTGGATGGCTTTACTAGACTTGGAGAAAGCTTCTGTTTGCCTTCACCCTCCTAGCATAGTGGTATCAAGCGATTGGGAGAGACCTAACTAGTGAGTGGAATTAAATATGTCTAAATTGGGGAGAAAATTTGAAAAATTACTTTAAAAAAAGTTAACACAGTTCCACTGCTCCACAGCCCAATGCTGGGGGGCTTTATACCCCACTAGCCCATGCTTCGCACAGGACATGATGACCTTAGGGCTCGTGAGCTGCAGCTCACTGCAGAAAATGACATCTTGGCAAGTAAAATTGTCTTAAATGTTCTTAAATCTAGTTGACATAACTAACATATCTCATTTTGACTTATCTTATTAGCTTATTATTAGATTTTCAAAACTTATTTCTAAATATTTTCTACTTGCTTTATATCATTTTAGTGAGCCAAACCAGATTATTTAGCTTATTGTAAGAAATACACCTGAAACAAATCACCTAAAACAGAGCTCCATTCTTTTGCAGTCAGGACTTTTCTATGGAGTTAATACAAGCTATTTAAATAATGGGTGACCTTAAAACAGTTTAATTCACTCATTAGAATGACTGTCCCAATACTTTTGGACATACCATGTATTTCATCTTCTCAGACACATAAACTTTATTTAATCGTTGTCCTTTGACTGAAGGTAGAAGGTGACCGGCTGAGGGGGCCAAGCACCGAGCCTCGAGACAAATTAATTGTCTTGTTTGGGTGAGAGTAATTTGACAGCCATTAGAGGAGAGGCACAGGGGCAGCGGGGGGCTAGTGGGCCTTGAGAGAGGGAGGGGGTACGCATGTTTGAGTTCCCTTCGTCTTTTCTCTTTCTCCCATCTCTCTCTCTCTCTCTTTTTCTCTCACTCCATCCATTCTCTTTCTTTCCATTCTTTCCTACTTTCTTTCTCCTCCCTTTCTCCATTCTCTCTTCTTCTCTTTCTTTCTCTGTCTGTCTCTGGCTTTTCTCCTTTTCTTCTTTTTCTTCAATTTATCTCTCCTTCTCTCATCCCGCTCTTTTTTCACTCCCTTCACTTCTTTTTCTCTCTCTTCCTTCTCCTTCATGCCTTTTCTCTTTCTTTCACACATACCCTTTGGCTTTCTCTCTCTTCTCTCTTTCTTTCTTTTTCTCTATCTATCCACTATCTCTCCATTCTCTCTCTCTCTCCCTCCCCTTCTCTTTTTTCTGTTCTTTCACTCCAATCGCTCTCACTCCCTCCCTCTCAGCCAGCTCTTTTTCTGTCTACAATTCTTCTTCTATCTCTCGCTTCCTCTCTCTCTCTCTCTGTATTTCTCCTCTGGTACCATCACTGCGTATGGCCTGCGTTACATGGCCGGCCTTAATTTGACAGCGTCGTGGGGATCTATCTTCATTCTCTCACTCTTTTCATAATCCAATCCTTCTCTCCAGCATGCAATTAGTGCCCCTAACCCCTCTCCCCCGCCCCCACCCGTCCTGTATCCCCCGTGCGGCTGGCTCGGAGCGGGGCCGAGGTGGACGCCGGCCCTGCCGTCGCCAGATTGCTGCAGCTCTCTCCCTGCGCAATCCATTTAGAGCCGCTCTGTAATGAATATGTACATTTTAAGGACCTCGGCTGGGGGAGGGTCGCCGGCAATCAACCTTGAATTCAATTATGGCAGTCAAGGTTAATGACTGTGCGCAGTGGTCAGAGGCACGCGCCGATTACACCCACCCCCCCACATCATCCCCCCACCACACATCACCCCCCACCCCACACCACCTTCCCCCCAACCATACTGAATGCACAGTACGAGAGAGAGAGAGAGAGAGAGAGAGAGAGAGAGACAGACAGACAGACAGACAGACAGACAGACAGACAGAGGAGAGAGGGCCCCTATGAGACTGGTAATGTCCTTTGGGAAAGAAAGAGAGAGAGAGAGTAAAAAAGGAAAAGAGAAGGAAATAACAGAGAGAGAAAGGAAAGGAAAGAAAGAATGGGAAGGAGAAAAAATGGTAAGGGAGAGAAAAAGTAAGGCAGAAAAAGAAATGGAGAGAGAGAAACAACAAAAAAGCAGAGGGATAGGATGCAAGGGGAAAGCAAGGGGGTGAGAGTGAGAGAGACATTAAGAAAGAAAGAAAGAAAGAAAGAAAGAAAGAAAGAGAAAGGAAGGACATAAGACATGGGTGAGAAAAAGATAAAGAAAAAGTGAGAAGGTGCTAGGAAGAGAAAAATTAGGAAAGAAAGAAAGAAAGAAAGAAAGAAAGAAAGAAAGAAAGAAAGAAAGAAAGAAAGAAAGAAAGAAAGAAAGAAAGAGGGAGAAAGGAAGGGTTGGGAAAAAATGGAAGGAGAGAAAGAGAGAGAGAGAGAGAGAGAGAGAGAGAGAGAGAGACTATGTAGATAGATGGGTAGATAGATAAAGTAATGTCAGGCGTGGGTGCTCGATTACACTGAGTTCTCCCGGGCAAATCAGATTGCAAGGCAGGTTAAGCAGCCCCACCACCTCCACTCTCTCTCTCTCTCTCTCTCTCTCTCTCTCTCTCTCTCTCTCTCTCTCTCTCTCTCTCCCCTGGTTGCTGTAATATGATTAGTCTACATAAAGACGTGTCTGGAGTGTAATTCAGTGCTCACTAATGAGCCGCCTGTGTGAACTCATCTCTCCTCCATCTCCCCAAGGCTGCACCCACTCACCTGCTGCTGGAGAAAGAGAAGGGGGGGGAGTAGGAAAGAAAGGAGGGGAGGAGAGAGAGAGCAAAAGAGGCACACATGCACACATGCACTGAAAAAAATTGCATTGAATTTACATGATGTAAATGTGTGCATTAATATACAATATCATAGTGCTGGGCAATACACCATCTATAGCAGCATATCAGCATTCTGTGATATTGCTTTTCAGTTTTAGCAATATATCTGATCAATAAAGAGCAATACATGCATGATATATACATGCATACATGAACACACACATACACACACACACACACACACACACACACGGAAACATGTATATGGAACGATTAAACATTTTAACTTTTAATGGAAATAAATGGAGAAATCATTTTTTCAAAATAATTTTGGACCATTTCTGTTGGTCCATTTATCATGAAATTTTGGTACAAAATAAATCTTCAAATTATATAAAAAAAATTATGTCAAATGTCAAAAATCTTGATACAAGATTTTGACCCGACAGTAGTATATACATATATATATAAACACTTTAAAATCCATTAAAAAATAAACATTAATTTTCCTTTCTGTAGATGTGACTTCTGTCTGGTTTATGTTTATAATACAGCATGACATTCCCTTTAGTGTTGTCTTAAGGGAAGAAAATATAATAAAAACCAGCTCTGTTAGCTTTATTAAACATTAGTTTAGAGGAGCAACGCCCAGGAAACATGGGATTATTAATTGTTAATACAAGTGTATTAACTTTGATGATTCAAAAATGTTGATAAACATAAATTACATCATAGAAAATGGACTGGAGTGGAATTTTTTTCCATCTTTTAACTTAAAAAATTTGACTTAGAATGCAAACATACTGTACTCTATGTAAAATTTCCAAATGTAAACCTAGTCATTAACAGACAGCCTGTTTAAATTTTTTATTGCTGTGATGTCACAAAAAACACATTTACATATCACTGTTGTCAGGAGAAAATCTCATCTCTCCAAAATGATAACTTTACAACACAAAAAGACAACCTACTTAACTTTTAATGTACATCAATGGAACCAAATGTCTTTACAAATAATTTTGGGTTCCTTTTGGTCCATTCATCATGAAACTTACTCACAATGTAAAGAACAACATGTATTTTCAAATTATGTAAAAAAAACATTAAAAACAACAAAATGGAGATATGATGATTTCTTCCAACAGCAGCGATATGTACGTCTATTCAGCCTACAGCAGTTTAGCTCCACCCACTAGTGGTGTCATAAGGAGTGTTTCAGCCCAGAAAACATACAGTACAAGACAGCCAGTCAGAACAGAGATCGTGTATATGTATATATACACTATATTTATGTATATTTATGTATATGTATATATACACCATGCATGAGACTCTGGCAGCACTGGGCAGTTCCTTCAGTGACCGGCTCCTTCACCCCAAGTGTGTGAAGGGGCGGTATTGCAGGTCCTTCCTTCCTGCTGCTGTGAGACTGTACAACCAGCACTGCTCCCAGTAGACCACACACACATACAATATACACACACACACACATACAATATACACACATTCAGAATGCGAACATTCTTCATTGTGCAATATGCTAAGTGCAATACAGATTCCTATGCAACTCTTATTTTATTTTATTTTATTATTATCCTTATTTTCTTGTAAATAGTCCAGAGATTTAGCTTAAATTTTTATTATTTATAATGTTGATAAGGTTTATACTGTTTCCCATTTCTATTACTGAGTGGTTTACTCCTGTTACTCTGCTGCTGCTGTAATACTGTGAATTTACCCGCTGTGGGACTAATAAAGGATTATCTTATCTTATCTTATCTTATCTTATCTTATCTTATCTTATATTTCCAAAAGTATTCACTCAGCCATCCAAATCATTCAGGTGTTCCAATCATGACCACAGGTGTATAAAGCCGAGCCCCTAGGCCTGCAGACTGCTTCTACAGACATTAGTGAAAGAATGGGTCACTCTCAGGTACTGTGATCAGACGCCACCTGTGCAGCAAGTCCAGTCGTGAAATTTCCTCACTACTAAATATTCCACAGTCAACTGTCAGTGGGATTATAACAAAGTAGAGCGATTAGGAATGACAGCAACTCAGCCACGAAGTGGTCAGCCACGTAAAATGACAGAGCGGTCAGCGGATGCTGAGGTGCATAGTGCACAG
Source organism: Pygocentrus nattereri (assembly GCF_015220715.1). Lineage (NCBI taxonomy): Eukaryota > Metazoa > Chordata > Actinopteri > Characiformes > Serrasalmidae > Pygocentrus > Pygocentrus nattereri. Next base: position 36,622,115 of record NC_051229.1, read on the forward strand.
AGGTCACCAACTTTCTGCAGAGTCAATCGCTACAGACCTCCAAACTTCATGTGGCCTTCAGATCAGCTCAAGCACAGCGTAGAGAGCTTCATGGAATGGGTTTCCATGGCTGAGCAGCTGCATCCAAGCCTTACATCACCAAGAGCAATGCAGAGCGTGGAATGCAGTGGTGTAAAGTGCCGCCACTGGACTCTAGAGCAGTGGAGACATGTTCTCTGGAGTGACCAATCACGCTTATCCGTCTGGCAATACGATGGATGAGTCTGGGAACTTGACTGTCCTGCACAGTCCTGACCTCAACCCGATAGAACACCTCTGGGATGAATTAGAGCGGAGACTGTGAGCCAGGCCTTCTCGTCCAACATCAGTGTCTAACCTCACAAATACGCTTCTGGAAGAACGGTCAAAAATTCCCATAAACACACTCCTAACCCTTGTGGAAAGTCTTCCTAAAAGAGGTGAAGCAGTTATAGCTGCAAAGGGTGGGCCGACATCACATTAAAACCTATGGATTAAGAATGGGATGTCACTCAAGTTCATATGTGTGTGAAGCCAGACAAGCAAATACTATATATATATCTATATTCATCTCTGAGCCACTGCCTGATGGAAAATGATCAGGTATAAAATTTAATTATGCTTTTGGTACATAAAAGCACATAAATACAAGTGGATTTTACGGGAGAAAATTAAAAGAAAAATGTAGGATATGGGCTCTTTAATCATATGGAAATGGTGTACACATTTGAAAGAAGTCGTGTGGCAGTTTTTTTCAGAACACGTACGTGCACACTCCTCAGTGGTGTGACTGAGGGTCCCAGTCTGGCTATTTGTAGGGAACAGGTTGGGGGGCCATCTGGCCACTGGCTGATTTGAGAGAGAGAAATGACATTCTACAGGACAGAGGGCTTTGATGTTAAAAACACTGGCTTCATTGTTCTCTCTCTCTCTCTCTCTCTCTCTCTCTCTCTCTGTCTAATTGCTGCACTCAAAACGAGGCAACACAAATATATCATCCTGTCAATGAACCATCACCTCCCACATAATCACCAACTAGATCATCACTGTCACACCAAAACCTCATATCTACAAAAGAATGGCCACTTTACAGGAGACAGACAGCACCTTCTAAATTTTGAATGGAAGTAAATGAAACAAGATTTTTTGGAGCATTTCTATTGGTCCAATCATCCTGGCAGTTTAATGTGCTGTAAAGTGCAACTGACATTTTCAGATTTGGTAAAACAAATAAAAAACACATTGAGCCTGTGTAGAGGCTAGACCGGTGACCTGTCCAGGGTGTTTGTTGCTCCAGGATCCCCCACAACCCAGAAGGATAAGTGGCTTAGATAATGGGAATGTCTAAAATGTGGACTTATTACATACTAAGGCTTATTATTTAGTAACTACAGGAACTTCAGTGCAAACTGGCTAAGCTGTTTTCTGTGTTATAGGTGTGTGTAGTACAACCCCATTTCTAAAAAAGTTGGGATGCTGTGCTGAATGTAAATAAAAATAGAATGCAGTGATGTGTAAATCATGTAAATCACATTTTAAAGGAAAACACTATGAAGACAACACATGAAATGTTGAAACCGAGAAATTTCATTGTTTTTTGAAAAAGATAAGCACACTTTGAATTTGATTCCAATAACATGTTCCAAAAAAGTTGGGACGGGGGCTTGTTTACCACTGAGTTTCATCATCTCTTCTTTTAACATCACTCCGTAAGCATTTGCGAACTGAGGAGACACTGTTGTAGTTTTGGAAGTGAAATGTTTTCTCATTTTTGCATAACAGGATTTCAACTGCTCAACAGTTCACGGTCTCCTTTGTCATATTTTTCATTTTATAATGTGTCAAATGTTTACAGTGATGACAGGTCTGGACTGCAGGCAGGTCAGCTTAGCTCCCAGACTCTTTTGCTATAGAACCATGCTGCTGTAACAGAATGTGGTTTGACATTGTCTTGCTGAAATAATCAAGGTCTTCTCTGAAAAAGATGTCATCTGGATGGCAGCATATGTTGCCAAAACATGTGTATATCGTCATTCATTAATGCCACCTTCACAGATGTGCACATCACCCATGCCATGTGCACTAATGCACTACTACACCATCATGAATACTGGCTTTTGAACTGTGCCCTGAGAACAGGCTGAGTGGTCTTTAGACCGGAGGACATGATTTCCAAAAAGAATTTCAGATGATGATTCATCAGACCACAGGAAACTTTTCCACTTCCCCCAAGTCCATTTTAAATGAGCTGTGGCCCAGAGAAGGTAGAAGCATTTCTGGGTCCTATTTATATTTGATTTCTTCTTTACGTTTTAGAGTTTGTGGATGCAGTGATGAACTGTTTTCACAGAAAGTAGGTTTCAGAAATGTTTCTGAGCCCATGCAGTGATTTCCACTACAGAATTATGTCTGTTTTTAATGCAGTGCTGCCTGAGGGTTTTTGGAATGTGTTGTTAGCATCAAATTCCAAATGGGACAAAGAAATTTCTCAGTTTCAACTTTTGATATGTTGTCTTTGCATTATTTTCAATGAAATATGGGGTTTAATTGATTTGCACATCATTGGATTTTGTTTCTATTTACATTTTGCACAGCATCCCAACATTTTGGAAATGGGGTTGTAAAACTTTAGGCCCACTGGTGAGCCCTGGCCCTTTAAGGGGTTAAATATGGCATTTTTCTGCAAAATTTAAAGTGCAAATTCTATTATTTGCTTAGTTTAATCTTCTTTCTTGGAGGAAGAAAGTAACATTTTACAGCAGAAACAGTCAAAGCCAGCACTGTTCTCCAGCAGAACCCAATAAATTCATTCAGCCAATCAGCGCACAGTATTCAGGTTCAAATCTCAAATGGCTCCCTGATCCCTACAAAATCACAGCACATAGGTCTTAAAATAACAGCTACTGCATCTAAACAGAATGTACCGACATGCCACCACCACATCAGCGTCGCTGCAGTGCTGAGATTGATCCATCACCCGAATAATACCTGCTCTGTGGTGGTCCTGTGGGGGTCCTGACCATTAAAGAACAGAGATGACGGCCAGGCCCATAGCGCTGAGTCATCTTCTCACAGTGGAAGGATGGACAGAAACACCTGTGGATGTTTTCAGATCTGAAGCAGCTTGATTTTCTCCTCTCTCTCAGATATGAAAGCTTTAAGTGCTGTTTATCTGATGGGGGCAGTTTTGGTGTCTACGAGCTCTTACATGTGGTTGTTAGAAGCTTCATTTTCTCTGTAGCTTTTCATCAACTCCAGTTTTGGAAACTTATTTTCCTTTCTTATGTCTGGATTACATAATTTCTAATCTCCTATAGAAATGTCTGATTCATTTGTACTTAAGGGCTGTCTGAACGGACATTAAACCAATAAAGGTAGGTCTCTGACTTTCACACAGTACTGAACATCCCTATCCATCAATAAAGCTAAAACCCTCACATATTTACAGTACAGTCGATACACAAGCGCAGAAATAATATGCCTTGCACATTCACACATTGACGCCCGCATCAATCTGGCCGTATGTATCCTGTGTTATAGATGACATTCAATGCCATGGAGGATCGGCTACTTGTAGTTCAATCACACAGGGGCGTAAATGTCACCATAAGGAGATTCATAGACAGCAGAGGACACGGCACTGCACTTGACCTTTCTCTGCCCTCTCCAGGGGTCACCACAGGCCTTAAGACCACTCACAGCTACCCTTGGTGTCAGCCACCCCTCTACATTACTGTGTTATGCATAATCATAAGAACATACAACACAATCAATATTCACCCATTTAATATTCCACTACCAGCACCGTTCTTAATGGTATTGGCTCACTGTAATTGAGTTATTGTGATGTGCAGGTTAAGAATGTTAGAACCGCAGGCTGCCTAGAGCATCACAGACACTGAGCCAGAGGTCTGAGATAAATAGACACTTTATTAACCCCCAAGAGAAATTCAAACATTTGAAATGTCTGCATAATTCAGTGTGTGAGATGTAAACAGTGTGATTCAGATAGGTTTGGTGTGACATGGTTCAGATGTCTTTACAGTGGTGGTGATGGGAACCAGGGGTCGCCGTGACTACAACACAGATATAGATATTTTATTTACTATCCAGAACCACCAGTGTACCCACACGAGTCTTCTGAGAGTTAACATTGAATGTTGATGATGGAAAAATAGTGGAAAATCTGAATCATTATCGTTGCTGCAACCTGTATGTATTTAAAAAATATGTTTTATGCCAGAAACTTCTCAAAACTATTGTAAAACAAGGTCTAAGACACCAAGCAGTGTACAAAAAAAATCTCTAAAAGCTCCTCAGGTGGACGTCTGGTTCCTATCACCACCACATCAAACAACATTTGAACAACTCTGAATGATTTTGTGCGCTTCCAAATCTTTTACTTACAAAAATATGTGTAAAATTTGTGGAATTCTTCAACTTACATTACAGTCAAGAATATTTTCCCTCGTCTACAGTGTTACCAGAATCTAAGAATCTAAAGCTCCGCCCACAGATGTACACGAACCATCTGGTATTCAGCACAGTCTTTACCAAACTCTGTCATATTCAGCTCTTCACACAGTTAAACTTAAAAGATATTAAAAGCAATTACAGAACAAAGTTGGGCACAACACATTCAATTACTCCACCATTTTCCTTTCCAACCACTCCATAAACCATCTTTTTATTTTCTTGTTGTCAAACAGCATTTGCTGTCAAATATGGCATTTAATATGATGGTTAACCTTGTTTCATGAAATTGAGATGCTTGCAGCTCGGTGCAGTTTAGTTTCATGAACGTTTCAAGCAACTAACATTACGGGAAAGTTTCACCTCATGGTTACACTAATTAGCTATTCATGCTTTTAATAGTACACATATTCACTTGCCGCTTTTATGTGTTTGACAGTAAATACAACTTTTGTCCATCAAGCTAAATGCTAATCACCAGTTGCAAGCAGTTGCATGCTCTGCTCTGCTCTGAGCCTTTTGCAGCCTTCAGCCTATAGCAGTTAAGCCCCTCCCATTCATGCTGAAGTTATAAGGAGTGTTTGCCTGACTGGACTGCTTTTGAAATGAGGCGCAGGCCATCAGAGCAGAGGCCATAAATTAGAAATAATATCATATGTGGAACTCAGGGAAAAAAACTTAACATAAAAAACATAAAAGAGAAGGATGTGGGCCTTTTGAACATTTCATAGCAGGCAAATGAGATATCTTACTCGTTTGCCGACAAGCATACCACTTTATTATTGTTGCAACAACATTATAGATGTTAAATGGCATGTCCATGTCGATATATCATGATATTGACAAACCTTGTATCTCAATTTTTGTTGTTTTTTGGTTTTTGACATAATTTGAAAATGTCTGTCAATGTTTACATTTTGTGTAAATTTCATGATGAATGGACCAACAAAAATAAACCAAAATTACTTGGAAAAAATTCTGGTTCCATCTCCTGTACAGTTGTCATTTTGGAGATACGAGGTTTCTTCCAATGGCAATGATATTTTAATTGAAAATGAGAAATATGTCCATGATATAATATGCATACATTTGTTTTCATTGTGAAGCAATTGTGCTTAATTTTTTACTCTACTTTTTGCACTTTACTCATGGTATCCTTACATAATTAAATAAATATTGCATTTTCCTTTTGGCTTCATGTTCTTCTTTTTTTTTTATTTTAAACCCTCTTATTTCCTTTGGGGTCAATTTGACCTCATTTGATGTTTAACAGCACTAAATAAAAGATTAACTTCATTTTTTTGCTTCTTATTTACAGACTTTCCCTTTTCTAATTTGGGACAATTGTGTAAACATAAAACTAACATGATAATGTGTTTTTAATGTCCTGTAAACATTTTGTGCATGGACTTCTTTGGGTCAGTTTGACCGCAGGCTGTTTTAGCTGTATAAAACACAAGAATTATCAACATTTTACATACATTTGTTTGGTTGTTCTGGACAATATTGAGGTCACTAGAACATGAATTTTTATTATCTTCAAAAAATGTCCAGCTTTAACATAACCGCCACTGTAGTAGTGTGAGAACCACTGATAGTTCACACCACATGAGGGAGGGAAGAACGTCATTCCCACCAACTTCCAACTTCCCACCTTTAATATTTCCCAGAGATTTGAATTGCTGTGGTCAAATTGACCCCAAAGAACAAAGATTTAAAGATTAAAAAGCTACAAGACATTCTGTTAGTATGCTAATAGACTGGAAACATGGACACAGTAACTTTATTAATGCTAACTATCAATGCAAAACATCATCAGATATCAAAGCAGAATGATATATTGTTTTATTGAGGTTTATCATACAATTTAAGCATTTTGTGCACGAGCAAGCAGGCCTACAGGTGAAAATTGCTGTGATATTGAGCCGAGTATCTTGCAGCCATTGGCACTGCCTTTCATTTAAATGCTGAAAACAGATGTCATATTCAGATCCAGTATTGTAGAGTTTAGTGCGACAGACTTGAGTCCATTTCGCTTTAATGGCGAGTCCGATTACACTTTGGCAGAGCATCATATCCAGACAAATATTGTTGTTAAGGGAATCAAGGCTATATATACATGAAGGGCCATAAAAGCACAAGCACCATGGCCAGTGCTAACAGCCTCAGCTAGTAAATATGAAGTGCAGTTGTATGGCTGTTGGCTAAGCGAGCTGTACTGAATGGGGGAGTAACAGCTGGCTGCTCTGTCTGGGTCAATAGGGGAGCATCCCTGGTGCGCTTGTGTGGACGGTAAATCTCCCAGCGCTCTCTGCTGCACTCTGTAAATCATACAGTCGGACAGGCCGCCCAGCTAATGGTGGGTTAAGCACTTAGTGATGAAACGATTACCTCCAAAACAGCAGCTCAGCCTGGCCACCAGCGATACGGCAGGTGTGCCTTTAAAAACTCATCAATACTGGTACAGAGAATCTCTCAGCATCTTCATCTTCTATTCAGGGCTGCATTTAAGATACACTTCTATGGCATATTTGTTCTCTAAAGAACCTTTCAATTGGGTGGTTTCCTACAAAACATATTTGGAACTGAAATGTGCAATTGGTTCTTTATGGACTTTATGGACCCCAAAAAATACATTCTACACCACCAGTATCAACAACACCAACAATACAGACAAACACTGATGCTCTAATGTGGGTACTTCTTTTAGAATGCTAAAAAGAAGAACTTGTGAATTAAATCAACCATTGTGAATGAGCAAGAACATCCCAGAACAGTGTGAATGAGCAAGAACGTTCTAGAGCAGTGTGAATGAGCAAGAACATTCCAGACCAGTGTGAATGATCAAGAACACCCCAGAGCAGTGTGAATGAGCAAGAACATTCCAGATCAGTGTGAATGAGGAGAATGTTCCAGAGCAGTGTGAATGAGCAAGAACACCCCAGAGCAGTGTGAATGAGCAAGAACATTCCAGAGCAGTGTGAATGAGCAAGAACATTCCAGAGCAGTGTGAATGAGCAAGAACATCCTAGAGCAGTGTGAATGAGCAAGAACATCCCAGAGCAGTGTGAATGAGCAAGAACATCCTAGAGCAGTGTGAATGAGCAAGAACATTCCAGAGCAGTGTGAATGAGCAAGAACATTCCAGAGCACTGTGAATGAGCAAGAACATCCTAGAGCAGTGTGAATGAGCAAGAACATCCTAGAGCAGTGTGAATGAGCAAGAACACCCCAGAGCAGTGTAAATGAGCAAGAACACCCCAGAGCAGTGTGAATGAGCAAGAACATCCCAGAGCAGTGTGAATGAGCAAGAACATCCCAGAGCAGTGTGAATGAGCAAGAACACCCCAGAGCAGTGTGAATGAGCAAGAACACCCCAGAGCAGTGTGAATGAGCAAGAACACCCCAGAGCAGTGTGAATGAGCAAGAACATTCCAGAGCAGTGTGAATGAGGAGAATGTTCCAGAGCAGTGTGAATGAGGGGAACGTTCCAGATCAGCGTGAATAAGGAGAACATTCCAGAGGAGCATAAATAGGGAGAACATTCCAGATCAGTGTGAATGAGAACATTCCCCAGCAGCGTAAATAAGAAGAACATTCCAGAGTAGTGTGAATGAGAAGAACATTCCAGAGCAGTGTAAATGAGGAGAATGTTCCAGACAAACATTCTAGAGCGATGTAAAAGAAGGCAAATATTCTAGAACAGCATGAATGAAGAAACGTCTAGAGCAGTGTAAATGAAAACGGAACTTCTAGAACAACATGACTGAATAACATTCTAGAGCACCACAAATAACATTTCTAGCTGAGACATGAATGGGGAGCAGTCTAAAAGGTGGGAAACCATTCTAGAACTGCCTTAATGGGAAGAATCCTATGGAACCTTGTCAATGTGGAGAAGATTCTGGAACAGCATAAATGGGGGAGAACATTCAAGTGAAATGTCAATAAATTAGAACATTCTAGAACAGTGATAATGGGGAGAGCATTCTA